>NW_020256411.1:0-7179 GCF_003255815.1 Theropithecus gelada
AGTTGATGGGTGATGACGACTTGATGGGTGCAGCACAGCAACATGGCACAAGTATACATATGTAACAAACCTGCACATTATGCACATGTACCCTAGAACTTAAAGTATAATAATAATAATAAAATAAATAAAAAACAGAGGGCAAGCCCTCACCAGACACCAAGTCTGCTGGCATCTTGATCCTGGACTCCCCAGCCTCCTGAACTCTGAGCAATAAATTTCTGTTGTTTATAAATTACACAGCCTAAGGTAGTTTTTTTTGTAGCAGGCTGAACAGACTAAGACACTTTCTAAGAGAAGTTTTTCTTTTCTTGTCCATCCTACCTAAAATGAGTGTTCTCATTCTCAACTGTATCTGATTTCTTTATAGCACGTATTATGTCTTTCCATTCATTCTAGTCACTTGCCTGTCTGCCTCACCTGATCAAGGACCACGTTTCCCTCCCTCATCATCCCCACTGCCCAGCATGGTGCATGTAGCCCATGATAATGGTTCAATAAATATTTGTTAAGCATATGAATAGATTAATTTATGACAGCAGACAATTGAAAATAACACAAAGACCCAACAAAAGGAAAATGCTCTAGAGCCATTCAAAATTATCACTCAAAAGACTATAGTAGCATGGGAAAATATTTTGGATATATGATTAGGTTAGAAAATGCTATTTACACTTGATTTGCAACTATGTAAAAATATGAGGCCAGATGGCTTGAAACTAGGAGTAAATTTGGAAATAGTCAAGTGATTTGCTAGGGTGGTGGGACTGTAGGTGTTTTGGGGTTTTTTCTCTTTTATTTCTGCTCCTGTTGCTATAATACTGTTTGTTCAGCAATTATAATGTATTTTTTATCACTAAACACGGAATACTGTTGAATTGCTCAAAAAGGAAGTACAACATTTGCTCACAGGTGTATTTGGAACTAACTTCTTTTTTACACATTGCTGGAGCCATCTGGGACATGGTAAAGAGGGAGCTCTAGGTAGCATGAGCTTTTGAGCCCCTTTTAACTTGGTCTTGTAGTTATGCATCAGGAATGGGACTGCACCTAAAGTACCTGGAAAGAGGTGGTTCCTTACAGGAGAAGTCAGGGGTGTCCACCTCCTAGAAAAAGAATGACTGCTGGCTGGTCACAAATAACACTCATATCCACTACATCAGTTAAAATTTCTCTGTAACAACTTACAAGTGCAGAGCTTTTCTCTATTTTTTAAGACCTTTTCACATTCATAGTCTCATTCAATCCTCAAAACTCCTCTTTTGAGGTCATTGGTTGCCATATACATGTTGCAGAATACAAAACTGACACTAGTCTTTTTTCTCACCTTGCAGGGGCTGGTGATGTATCAATGAAGGCAGTGATATCTATGACTAGAATTATACTTGCTGGGAAGAAAATTGCACCATAAGTTTCCTTAGCCGGTTCATTAGAGACGGATTCCTGTAACCATACAGCAATATAAATGCTGAACTACCTAGGTACCTGAACTGCCTCTCACGAAGCCTGTGATGTTAATATTAGGTGTCAACATGGCTGGATTGAGGGATGCCCAGATGGCCAGCGAAGTACTGTTGCTGGGTGTGTCATGAGTGAGTTGCCAAAGGAGACTGACATTTGAGTCGGTGGACTGGTAGAGAAAGATCTACCTTCAATGTGGGTGGGCACCACTCAATCGGCGCCAGCATGGCTAGAACAAAGCAGGCAGAAGAAGGGATAGAAGCAGCTTGCGGGGTGTTTTGTTTGTTTGTTTGTTTTTTCTCTCTCTCTCTCTTCCCTTGCTGGATGCCTTGCTTCCTCTCCTCCTGCTCTTGGGCATCAGATTTGGAAGTTCTTTGGCTCTGGGACTTGCACCAGTCGTTCCCCCAAGGGTTCTTGGGCCTTCAAACCTCAGATCGAAGGCTGCACTGTCAGCTTCCCGGGTTTCGAGGTTTGTGGACTTGGACTGAGCCACGACCAGCTTCTCTCTTTCCCCAGCTTGCAGATGGCCTATTGTGGAACTTCACCATGTAACCATGGAAGCCAATTCTCCCTAATAAACTCCATTTTATATATACATATATCCTATTGGTTCTGTCCCCCTGGAGAACCCTGACTAATACAAAGCACAATGGGATGGCTCAATAGTTCTTAAACTTCTCCCCATGGCACACATGGTTGACACTCATGTGTACAATACACCTTCATGGAAAACCACACAGTTCCTGGCCACAAGACAGCATGACTTTCTCACCTAGCCAGGTAAGCACCCCACAGCACAAATAATCCAGAAGGTGAGTAAATCATTCGAATACTTTGGTATTTTCACAATTATTAGCATGAGAAGCAGTTTTGCACAGATGCTAAGAATAGCCTTTAGTGACAGAAGAAGCATGGCTTCAAATATCATTTCCAACAAAGTATGTGAGATTGAGCAAGTTTAGTTACCTCCGAGCCTGTTTTCTCATCTGTAAATTAGAGATGGTAACACCCATCTCATAGGGCGCTATAAGAATTAAAGAAGATAATACCTACGAAGTTCTTTACAACACGCTTGCTACATAGCATGCATTCAATAGTGTGAGCTGGTAGCAGTGTTGGTGCTACTAAAAATTACTTGAAAAATCCTTCCAAAATGACCACAACACACTAGACAAGCTCTGGCTCAGAGTGACCTTGTTCCTGAAGTTTTGCCCATGAAGAGTTGAGAGTTGCACAGTTGGTAGGAAGGTCAGAATGAAGCTGGACCATTCCACTGGGATCCTGCCAGTGTCTGTGGTGTTTCCTCATTGAGAATTAGACCCCATGGAGGGTGAGAAAGGAGAAAAGGTCAGAGAACCCATAACAAGACAGGTTGATGGATCAGAGGCGAACACTTGGCACACCCAGCAAACATACCTATAAGTCTCTTTGGAAGGCTTCTGGAAAAAGGAAGGGGTAGGCCTTGAAGTACAGGGAAGATTTGAGTGAGAGAGGAGAGGCAGGGCAGAGCCAGGTACACAAGAAAAGGAGCCGAAGCATGGGGCCGAAGCAAAGAGTTCGTGCCAGAAAGCTGCAAGTGAAGTTCTCCTTGCCTTTTTCTCCTTGCCTCTTCCATCATCCTCTACCCTTCCCGAAATAACTCAGCCCTTTGGCTAAGTTATAATGTTCCAAGTAGGTTCCGCTTGCAGTGTTTCCCCAGCTAGCTAATTAAACATAGCGCATTTAATTGAATCATAGTGAAGCCCATAGCTGATGTCTCTACACCCAGAGGGGAAAAGGTGGAGTGTGATGAAAACTAAGCGTGTCTCACAGGAGCCAGCTAGAATTCTGTAGGTATTTTCAGACCTCAGCATAAAAAGCATGATATTCAAGGCAATACCATGTATAGATTAGAATAATCTACCAAACAAGAGAAGAGACGATATCCCTTTTATACTACAACAGTTCAGTAAATTTTGTTTAGCTTGCGTAGGATACAGTTAATTACAGTAATTTATCAAAGTGGCATAAGGTGGTATTCACACACACAAAGAGTATTTTCCCACAGTTGAAAATCCTTAGTTTTATATAAGCTGAAGCTAGTACTAATTGAATTTTCACTTGGGTAGATAAAATCTTTAACAACTCCAGAATAACTAAATGCTCCTTGCTCAATGATGTGGATCGGGATGATTTACAACACCTATCACACAATCATGCTAATTTTGCTTTTGTATGATTAATTAAAACAATATGTTCATTCTTCCTAAAGTGGAATTAGGGCACCCAAGGAGTTGGCTTTTATTACCAACTTCCCCATCTAGCAGTAAAAGCAATTTTCACACATTGACTTTAAGGAGGTGCTAAGGACATAGGGCCCTGATGGAGACACTTTTTCAAGTTCAACTTTGCTCTTTGGAAGACAGTAAAGGTGAGTCTGATTGATGGGCAGATAAAGGTTTTTAGGACTTCAGAGCTGAAAAGGACTTTAGAGGCAACGTTGTGAAAATCCCCCACTTTGTAGATGAGAAAACTGAAACTCAGAGGGGCCAAACAGTCGTCTCCAAATTATAAGGCCCCATTTTTGGTAAATCTTATATTTGAATCCAGTCACTTTGACCCTTAACCCAACCTTCTCATCTATAAATTAGGGATAATAACATCAATCTCATAGGGTCTCAGCAATTAGTAAGAAAGAGCGCTGTGCTGGGAGTCAGTAAACCTGGATTTAAGACTGCAAGACCTTACAAGCATCGACTCTCTCTAGCTTGCTTCCTTCTTCTGTAGAATTGGGATGAAAGCACTTGCACTGTCGATCTTCCCAAATAAGAAAACAATGGGAAAGTCTGTGACCAGAAAGATTAATAGAACGTTGGCTTCTAGAAGACTGGTGAAAGCAGTAGCCATAAAACCAGAGGGCTTCCACTCTTTCAATATGGAGTGCTTTTTGGGTTACTAACAATATTTTCTGAGGACAAGCTACAAGCTAGGCCCTAGGCTAAGTACCAAGGCTCAGACACACTAAATTACTTGCCCGAGATTACCCAATTTATAAAGGCAGAACCAGGCTTTGAACTCAGATCTTTTTGGTCACAGAGCTGTGCAAATGTGCTTACATTTTGAGTCTGAATCTCAAAACCCTAGAGGAGCCAGACCAAAAAAATAAATAAAATGTCTGAATTGGGTGAGTGTAAGGACAAAAAGGAATTTGGGTGAAGTGAGTGTGGGAAAATGAGATAGCAGTTTTGCACAGTAGCACGTAATTAACTTAAAGTAAATAGATCTGAAGTTCTAGGGGCCATGAATTAAGTTATTCATAGCATTTTAGCATGGATGAAAACGTCCCAGCTCCAGCAAAGAGGAGGCTGGGTTATAACAAGCTGCATCTGGTATTCATTGCTAGTTACTGACAGTGCTGGGGCTCAGAAAATTGTGCCCCCCAAATGAAGGCCTCAGATGCAGAAGTTTCTCTCTGATCTTGTCCTACCCTCTTATATCTCAGTCCCATTCTCCCCCAAAGCTAGCCATAGCAAGTAGAATCCCTCTTTCCCAAGGCAGGTCATAGAAACCAGAACCCCTTTTTCCCAGAGTGGAGCCATAAAACCTAGAAATATTGCTCTGACTTTCCCTCTACCTTTCTGTGTAAAAACTGGCCATAAAGAAATTATCTGACCTACTTTGACCGTAGGTCATAAGATCCCCATTCCAGAGAGGGTCCTTCCCCACACCCAAAAGGAAGGCATGCTGCTCAGAGAGGCCGGGAGAAATCTAGACAGACAGGCCTTGCTAGGTTTCTCTGCTTGATCTATTAGCATTAGATCTTACCTTTTTGTCCAAGCCTATTTCTACATGGTTGTCCATACTTTATTGAACCTAAGCATGAAAATTGACAATTTCCCCTGTATCTCTGAGTCTTTCATTCTGAAGGCTCTCGTTAATAAAATTTGCATGACTTTTCTCCAATTAATCTGACTTTTGTGAGTCGATTTTTCAGCAAACCTGCAGAGGGCAAAGGGGAACTTCTCCCTTGGTCCCAACAACAAATTATGACTGATCCATGTTGAGAGCACTACGTGAAGTAGTTATTATTAATGTCATCCTTGTTTTAGACGAAAAAAGTTAGTTTAGAGAACTTCTCTTTGAGTAGTAACCAAGATCACACTGCTAGTAAGAGGCAAAGTAGAGACTCCAAAGCACTGGGCCTTGGGCAGGTCTCTGGGCTTCAGTTTCCTCATCTAGGAAAGGAAGGGCTAGGGCTTTACAAGCTTTAAGTTCCCTTTTATCTCCAACTGTAATGGTTTCCTGATGGAGTGAGACCCTCCAGCACCTTCTAATCACCTTCACCAAACCAGGAAGGATTCACTGCTTGGGTTATTCTTTGGCCACTGAGCAGCCTTCCTCTTTCA
The DNA here is from genome assembly GCF_003255815.1 of Theropithecus gelada. Lineage (NCBI taxonomy): Eukaryota > Metazoa > Chordata > Mammalia > Primates > Cercopithecidae > Theropithecus > Theropithecus gelada. The sequence goes on from NW_020256411.1 coordinate 5,847, forward strand.
CTTAGGACATTGCATTTCAATTCTTGGAATGAAATACAGTTCTTGTTGCCCAGGACTTACTAACCACTTAACAGCTTTATATGGTTTGGCTGTGTCCCCACCCAAATCTCATCTTGAATTGTAGCTCCCATAATTACCACGTGTCATAGAACCTGGTGGGAGGTAACTGAATCATGGGGGTGGTTTTTCCCACACTGTTCTCATGATAGTGAATAAATCTCACAAGATCAGATGGTTTTATAAAGAGGAGTTCCCCTACACAAGCTCTCTCTTGCCTGCCACCAGGTAGGACATGACTTTGCTCCTCATTCACCTTCCGCCATGATTGTGAGGCCTCTCCAGCCATTTGAAACTGTAAGTACATAAAACCTCTTTCCTTTATAAATTACCCAGTCTTAAGTATATCTTTATTAGCAGCATGAGAACAGACTAATATATGGGTGAAGCATCACAATCACTGATATGATTTGGCTGTGTCCCCACCCAAATCTCAACTTAAATTGTATCTTTCAGAATTCCCATGTGTTGTGGGAGGGACCCAGGGGAAGGTAATTGAATCATAGGGGCCAGTCTTTCCCATGCTACATGCTATTCTCGTGATAGTGAATAAGTCTCACAAGATCTGGTGGGTTTATCAGGGGTTTCCACTTTTGCTTCTTCCTTATTTTTCTCTTGTTGCCCCCACGTAAGAAGTGCTTTTCACCTCCTGCCATGATTCTGAGGCCTCCCCATTCACATAGAACTGTAAGTCCAATTAAACCTCTTTTTGTTACAAGTTTCAGGTATGTCTTTATTAGCAGCATGAAAACATATGAATACAATAAACTGGTACCAGTAGAGTGCTGAAAAGATCCCCAAAAATGTGGAAGCAACTTTGGTACTGGGTAACAGACAGAGGTTGGAATGGTTTGGAAGGCTCAGAGGAAGAGGGGAAAATTTGGGAGAGTTTGGAACTTTCTAGAGACTTGTTGAATGGCTTTAACAAAAATGCTAGTAGTGATATGAACAATAAGGTCCAGTCTGAGGTGGTCTCAGACGGAGATGAGGAACTTATTGGGAACTGGAGCAAAGGTGACTCTTGTTATGTTTTAGCAAACAGACTGGTGGCACTTTGCCCCTGCCCTAGAGATTTGTGGAACTTTGAACTTAAGAGAGATGATTTAGGGTATCTGGCAGAAAAAATTTCTAAGCAGCAAAGCATTCGAAAGGTGACTTGGGTGCTGTTAAAAGCATTCCATTTTAAAAGGGAAGCAGACTATTAATTGTTGCCTCAATTTCAGAGCCTGCTATTGGTCTATTCAGGGATTCAACTTCTTCCTGGTTTAGTCTTGGA
>NW_020256412.1:0-1072 GCF_003255815.1 Theropithecus gelada
TAACAAAGAGAAAGAAGCTTTCTGAGAATCTTCTTTGTGTTCTCTGAAATCATCTCACAGAGTTACAGCTTTCCCCTTAAGAAGCCTTTCGCTAAGACAGTTCTTGTGGAATAGGCAGAATAATATTTGGAAGCCCATAGAGGGCTATGGTGAAAAAGGAAAACTCCCCAGATGAAATTTGTAAAGAAGCTTTCTGAGAAACTGCTTAGTGTTCTGTTAATTCATCTCAGAGAGTTACATCTGTATTTCGTGGATCTCTTTGCTAGCCTTATTTCTGATTAATCTGAGAACAGATATTTCGGATCATTTGGAAGACCACAGGGCAAAAGGAAATATCCCCCGATAACAAAGAGAAAGAAGCTTTCTGACAATCTTCTTTGTGTTCTGCGAAATCATCTCACAGAGTTACAGCTTTCCCCTCAAGAAGACTTTCGCTAAGACACTTCTTGTGGAATTGGCAAAGTGATATTTGTGAACCCATAGAGGGCTATGGTGAAACAGCAGATATCCTCAGATGAAATTTGGAAAGAAGGTTTCTGAGAAACTGCTTAGTGTTCTGTTAATTCATCTCACAGAGTTACATCTGTATTTCGTGGATCTCTTTGCTAGCTTGATTTCTGTGAAATCTGACAACAGATATTTCGGATCCCTTTGAAGACTATAGGGCCAAAGGACATTTCCTCCGATAACAAAGAGAAAGAAGCTTTTTGAGAAACGTTCTTGGGTTCTGTGAAATCATCTCACAGAGTTACAGCTATCCCCTCAATAAGCCTTTCGCTAAGACAGTTCTTGTGTAATTGGCAAAGTGATATCTGGAAACCCGTAGAGGACAATGGCGTTAAAGGAAATATCCTCAGATGAAATCTGGAAAGAAGCTTTCTGAGAAACTGCTTAGTGTTCTGTTAATTCATCTCACAGAGTTACATCTGTATTTCGTGGATCTCTTTGCTAGCCTTATTTCTGTGGAATCCGAGAACACATATTTCGGATCCCTTTGATGACTATAGTTCCAAAGGAAATATCCTCCGATAACAAAGAGAAAGAAGCTTTCTCAGAAAGCTTCTTTCTCTTT
>NW_020256413.1:0-1072 GCF_003255815.1 Theropithecus gelada
TTATTTCTGTGGAATCTGAGAACAGATATTTCGGATCCCTTCGAAAAGTATAGGGCCAAAGGAAATATCCTCCGATAACAAAGAGAAAGAAACTTTCTTAGAAACTTCTTTGTGTTCTGTGAAATCATCTCACAGAGTTACAGCTTGGCCCTCAAGAAGACTTTCGTTAAGACATTTCTTGTGGAACTGGCAAAGTCATATTTGGAAGCCCATAGAGTCCTATGGTGAAAAAGGAAATATCGTCAGATGAAATCTGGAAAGAAGCTTTCTGAGAAACTGCTTAGTGTTCTGCTAATTCACCTCACAGAGTTACCACTGTGTTTCGTGGATCTCTTTGATAGCCTTATTTCTTTGGAATCTGAGAACACATATTTCGGATACCTTGAAGACTATAGGGCCAAAGGAAATATTCTCCGATAACAAAGTGAAAGAAGCTTTCTGAGAAACTTCTTTGTGTTGTGTGAAATCATTTCACAGCGTTACAGCTTTCCCCTCAAGAAGCCTTTCCCTAAGACAGTTCATGTGTAATTGGCAAAGAATATTTGGAAGCCCATTGAGGGCTATGGTGAAAAAGGAAATATCCTCCGATGAAACCTGCAAAGAAGCTTTCTGAGGAACTGCTTAGTGTTCTGTTAATTCATCTCACAGAGTTACATCTGTATTTCGTGGATCTCTTTGCTAGCCTTATTTCTGTGGAATCGGAGAACAGATATTTGGGATCCCCTTGAAGAGTATTGGGCCAAAGGAAATATCCTCCGATAACAAAGAGAAAGAAGCTTTCTGAGAAACTTCTTTGTGTTCTGTGAAATCATCTCACAGAGTTACAGCTTTCCCATCAAGAAGCCTTTCAGTAAGACAGTTCTTGTGGAATTGGCAAAGTGATATTTATAAGCCCATAGAGGGCTATGGTGAAAAAGGAAATGTCCTCCGATGAAATCTGGAAAGATGGTTTCTGAGAAACTGCTTTGTGTTCTGTTAATTCATCTAACAGAGTTACATCTGTGTTTCGTGGATCTCTTTGCTAGCCTTATTTCTGTGGAATCTGAGAACAGATATGTCGGATCCCTTTGAA
>NW_020256414.1:0-1072 GCF_003255815.1 Theropithecus gelada
AAAACCTTATGATTAAATAAATGATTGTTTTTCTAATAACTATTTACTTGTTTTTTATTAAAACAAAAATACTAACCATCTTATTTGTCAACTGACAAAGACATTCTGGTTTTAACTAGGTTTATAATTTTATAATATTCATAAAATTTTTGACATTGTATAATATCTAGCTGTGATTTTAAATATAAAATCACTTGATAAATTGGGAAGCCAAGCTGGGTGGATCACGAGGTCAAGAGACCGAGAGTATCCTGGCAATATGGTGAAAACCCATATCCACTAAAAATACAAAAATTAGCTGTGTGTGGTGGCATGCTCCTGTAATCCCAGTTACTCAGGAGGCTAAGACAAGAGAATTGCTTGAACCCAGGAGGTGGAAGTTGTAATGAACTGAGATCGCACCACTCCAGCTTGGCAACACAGTGAGACTCCGTCTAAAACAAACAAACAAACAATAAGATATGCTGATAATTGTCAAAATATCTCCAAATTTTTTACCAATAATTTTAAAGCCAACTTATTTATTGAATATTTATTAAAGTCACATGTACTTCAAATGCACTGGAGCTCACTTGATTTAGAAATAGTTATTTGTTTTAAAATCAATTTTGGCCGGGAGCGGTGGCTCAGGCTTGTAATCCCGGCACTTTGGGAGGCCTAGGTGGGCGGATCACGAGGTCAGGAGATCCAGACCATCCTGGCTAACACGGTGAAACCCCATCTCTACTAAAAATACAAAAAATTAACCGGTCGTGGTGGCAGGGGCCTGTAGTCCCAGCTATACTCGGGAGGCTGAGGCAGGAGAATGGCGTGAACCCAGGAGGCGGAGCTTGCAGTGAGCCGAGATCACGCCACAGCACTCCAGCCTGGGTGACAGAGCCAGACTCCGCCTCAAAAACAAAAACAAAAACAAAAACAAAAACCAATTTTGTACCTTGTAGTCACAACACATAACAAAATATATACACATATATATTAGCACATCTAAGCACACATGCACAATACAAAGATACTGAGATTTTAAATCGAAAACCTAGCTATAGAATATCAATTAAAACTCAGCAGATGTTTT
>NW_020256415.1:0-1072 GCF_003255815.1 Theropithecus gelada
AAAAAAAAAAAAAAGTACGCATGGAAGTAGAAGGCTCCAGATGATGGCCTCACACGGGGGAGCTCACATAGGGGAGGGCGCTGGGACCCCAGGGAGGTGCTCCTAGCTCTGCCACTGACCTGGGCTCACTGTTGTCCCATCCCACACTCATCAGTAAAGGATGACCCTGCAATGGATTGCTGGCTCTCATGATCTGTTCTATCTCTGGTTATTAAACTTGAGTTTAGGACTTCAAATTCTCTTTAAACTGAGAAGAAAACATGAATTCAGAAATGCTCTTTCCATTAAAAAAAAGTGTTTATATTTTAAGACAAAGGGTTAAATACCCACTATGCCCTACAGTCAAGGCTTGTCTTGGCTTCTTGTCCTTCTTCCTGATGAATTGTTTGACACCTCCCTGATCCTGCAGCTCTTTACTTTAGAAAATAACATTTGGTTCTGGTCATGGAGAAGCTTGGGCTTTGCTGATTTAAGGCCATAATGAATATAACAGCAAAGTTAAACACCTTCATATCTATAAAAGCACGAGTCTTGAAATAACAAATGTTAACATAGACCACTCAGTGTTGGGTCTTTATAATACAGTTTTCTTTAATCATCAGTGGTTCAGTTGCTATTTATTTCTAATTCTCTTTTGTAACTTTAAACCTTGTATTCAGTTACAGTTTTCTGTAATGCTAGATCATGTTAAGGCTGAACTATAATTTTAGGGTTCAGATTTCAATGGATTAACTTTGTAGTACAAACAATTAGGAAACACACTTTTTCTCTAATCTTGCATTTCAATGACCATGACATTGATTCTGTAGAGGTAGACTTTATCAATACATTGTGTTGTCTTATTTTAATATACAAATAAACATCTGTGCCAATACAAGAGACCATTTTCAAAAGCCTCTCCAAGAAGACTTAAATATTTTTGGTAAGTGGCAGGTGAGAGTTCAGGGGTACCTTTTCCTTTTGCAATTCAAAAACATAAATTAGGATAATTGTTTTAGAAAATACTTACAGAAAGAGATGTGCTGGTAAGTTTGAGCTCTAATTAAGCAGTTTCTACAGCTCATGCTTTAAT
>NW_020256416.1:0-1073 GCF_003255815.1 Theropithecus gelada
GACGTCCCGGACACACAGAGTGTGAGGTGCAGGTGCAGGCAGGACGTCCTGGACACACAGAGTGTGAGGTGCAGGCAGGACATCCCAGACACACAGAGTGTGAGGTGCAGGTGCAGGCAGGACGTCCCGGACACACAGAGTGTGAGGTGCAGGCAGGACNTAGGTGCAGGCAGGACATCCTGAACACACAGAGTGTGAGATGCAGGTGCAGGCAGGACGTCCTGGATGCACAGAGTGTGAGGTGCAGGCAGGATGTCCCGGACACACAGAGTGTGAGGTGCAGGTATAGGCAGGACGTCCCGGACGCACAGAGTGTGAGGCGCAGGCAGGACGTCCCAGACGCACAGAGTGTGAGGTGCAGGCAGGACGTCCCGGATACACAGAGTGTGCGGTGCAGGCAGGACGTCCCGGACACACAGAGTGTGAGGTGCAGGCAGGACGTCCTGGACACACAGAGTGTGAGGTGCAGGTGCAGGCAGGACGTCCTGGACACACAGAGTGTGAGGTGCAGGCAGGACATCCCAGACACACAGAGTGTGAGGTGCAGGTGCAGGCAGGACGTCCTGGACACACAGAGTGTGAAGTGCAGGCAGGACATCCCGGACACACAGAGTATGAGGTGCAGGTGCAGGCAGGACATCCTGGACACACAGAGTGTGAGGTGCAGGCAGGACATCCCGGACACACAGAGTGTGAGGTGCAGGCAGGATGTCCCGGACACACAGAGTGTGAGCTGCAGGTGCAGGCAGGACGTCCCAGACGCACAGAGTGTGAGGTGCAGGCAGGACGTCCCGGACACACAGAGTGTGAGGTGGAGGTGCAGGCAGGACATCCTGGATGCACAGAGTGTGAGGTGGAGGTGCAGGCAGGACGTCCCGGACACACAGTGTGAGCTGCAGGTGCAGGCAGGACGTCCTGGACACACAGAGTGTGAGGTGCAGGTGCAGGCAGGACATCCCAGACACACAGAGTGTAAGGTGCAGGCAGGACATCCCGGACACACAGAGTGTGAGGTGCAGGCAGGATGTCCCGGACACACAGAGTTTGAGGTGGAGGTGCAGGCAGGACGTCCC
>NW_020256417.1:0-1073 GCF_003255815.1 Theropithecus gelada
GGGACGTCCTGCCTGCACCTCCACCTCAAACTCTGTGTGTCCGGGACATCCTGCCTGCACCTCACACTCTGTGTGTCCGGGATGTCCTGCCTGCACCTTACACTCTGTGTGTCTGGGATGTCCTGCCTGCACCTGCACCTCACACTCTGTGTGTCCAGGACGTCCTGCCTGCACCTGCAGCTCACACTGTGTGTCCGGGACGTCCTGCCTGCACCTCCACCTCACACTCTGTGCATCCAGGATGTCCTGCCTGCACCTCCACCTCACACTCTGTGTGTCCGGGACGTCCTGCCTGCACCTCACACTCTGTGCGTCTGGGACGTCCTGCCTGCACCTGCAGCTCACACTCTGTGTGTCCGGGACATCCTGCCTGCACCTCACACTCTGTGTGTCCGGGATGTCCTGCCTGCACCTCACACTCTGTGTGTCCAGGATGTCCTGCCTGCACCTGCACCTCATACTCTGTGTGTCCGGGATGTCCTGCCTGCACTTCACACTCTGTGTGTCCAGGACGTCCTGCCTGCACCTGCACCTCACACTCTGTGTGTCTGGGATGTCCTGCCTGCACCTCACACTCTGTGTGTCCAGGACGTCCTGCCTGCACCTGCACCTCACACTCTGTGTGTCCAGGACGTCCTGCCTGCACCTCACACTCTGTGTGTCCGGGACGTCCTGCCTGCACCGCACACTCTGTGTATCCGGGACGTCCTGCCTGCACCTCACACTCTGTGCGTCTGGGACGTCCTGCCTGCGCCTCACACTCTGTGCGTCCGGGACGTCCTGCCTATACCTGCACCTCACACTCTGTGTGTCCGGGACATCCTGCCTGCACCTCACACTCTGTGCATCCAGGACGTCCTGCCTGCACCTGCATCTCACACTCTGTGTGTTCAGGATGTCCTGCCTGCACCTANGTCCTGCCTGCACCTCACACTCTGTGTGTCCGGGACGTCCTGCCTGCACCTGCACCTCACACTCTGTGTGTCTGGGATGTCCTGCCTGCACCTCACACTCTGTGTGTCCAGGACGTCCTGCCTGCACCTGCACCTCACACTCTGTGTGTCCGGGACGTC
>NW_020256418.1:0-1072 GCF_003255815.1 Theropithecus gelada
TAGTGTTCTGTTAATTCATCTCACAGAGTTACAGCTTTCCCCTCAAGAAGCCGTTCACTAAGCCTGTTCTTGTGGAATTTGCAAAGTGATATTTGGAAGCCCCTAAAGGGCTAAGGTGAAAAACCAAAATATCCTCAGAGAAAAAATGGAAAAAAGCTTTCTGAGAAACTTCTTTGTGATGTGTGACTTGCACTCACAGAGTTACATCTCTATTTCATGGATATGTTTGATTGACTTATTTCTGTGGAATCTGAGAACTGATATTTCGGATCCCTTTGAAGACTATAGGGCCAAAGGAAATATCCTCCCATAATAAAGAGAAAGAAATTTTCTGAGAAACTTCTTAGTGTTCTGAGAAATCATCTCACGGAGTTAAAGCTTTCCCATCGAGAAGCCTTTAGCTAAGACTATTCTTCTGGAATTTGCGAAATGATATTAGGAAGCCATGGAGGGCTATGGTGAAAAAGGAAATATCCTCAGATGAAAACTGGAAAGAAGCTTTCTGAGAAAACGCTTAGTGTTCTGTTAATTCATCTAACTGAGTTACAGCTTTCCCCTCAAGAAGCCGTTCGCTAAGCCTGTTCTTTCGGAATTTGGAAAGTGATATTTTTTAGCCCATAGAGGGCTATGGTGAAAAAGAGAGTGTCCTTTGAGAAAATCTGGAAAGAAGCTTTCTGAGAAACTGGTTTGTGATGTGTGACTTCCACTCACAGAGTTACATCTGTATTTCATGGATCTGTTTGCTACCCTTATTTCTGTGGAATCTGAGAACTGATATTTCGCATCCCTTTGAAGACTATAGGGCCAAAGGAAATATCCTCCGATTACAAAGAGAAAGAAGCTTTCTGAGAAACTGCTTAGTGTTCTGTGAAATCATCCCACAGATTTACAGCTTTCCTCTCACGAAGCTTTTCGCTAAGCCTGTGTTTGGGGAATTTACAAAGTGATATTTTGATGCCCAAAGAAGTCTACGGTGAAAAAGGAAATATAGTCAGATGAAAACTAAAAAGAAGCTTTCTGAGAAACTGCTTAGTGTTCTGTTAATTCATCTCACAGAGTTACAGCTTTCCCC
>NW_020256419.1:0-1071 GCF_003255815.1 Theropithecus gelada
TTTCTCAGAAAGCTTCTTTCTCTTTGTTTTCGGAGGATATTTCCTTTTTCCCTATAGTCTTCAAAGGGATCCGAAATATCTGTTCTCATATTCCACAGAAATAAGGCCAGCAAAAAGATCCACGAAATAAAGATGTAACTCTGTGAGATGAATTAACAGAACACTCAGCAGTTTCTCAGAAAGCTTCTTTCCAGATTTAATCTGAGGATATTTCCTTTTTCACCATAGTCCTCTATGGGCTTCCCAATATCACTTTGCCAATTCCACAAGAACTGTCTTAGCGAAAGGCTTCTTGAGGGGAAATGGGTAACTCTGTGAGATGATTTCACAGAACACAAAGAAGTTTCTCAGAAAGCTTCTCTCTCTTTGTCATCGGAGGATATTTACTTTGGCCCTATAGTCTTCAAAGGGATCTGAAATATCTGTTCTCCGATTCCACAGAAATAAGGCTAGCAAAGAGATCCACGAAATACAGATGTAACTCTGTGAGATGAATTAACAGAACACTCAGCATTTTCTCAGAAAGCTTCTTCCAGATTTCATCTGAGGATATTTCCTTTTTCACCATAGCCCTCTATGGGCTTCCAAATATCACTTTGCCAATTCCACAAGAACTGTCTTAGCGAAAGACTTCTTGAGGGGAAAGCTGTAACTCTGTGAGATGATATCACAGAACACAAAGTAGCTTGTCAGAAAGCTTCTTTCTCTTTGTTATCGGAGAATATTTCCTTTAGCCCTAGAGTCTTCAAAGGGATCCGAAATATCTGTTCTCAGATTCCACAGAACTCAAACTAGCAAAGAGATCCCCGAAATACTGATGTAACTCTGTGAGATGAATTAACAGAACAATCAGCGGTTTCTCAGAAAGCTTCTTTCCAGATTTCATCTGACGATATTTCCTTTTTCACCTTAGTCCTCTATGGGCTTCCAAATATCACTTTGCCAATTCCACAAGAACTGTCTTAGCGAAAGGCTTCTTGAGGGGAAAGCTGTAAGTCTGGGAGATGATTTCACAGAACACAAAGAAGTTTCTCAGAAAGCTTCTTTCTCTTTGTTCTCGGAGGATATTTC
>NW_020256420.1:0-1071 GCF_003255815.1 Theropithecus gelada
TTAATTCATCTCACAGAGATACATCTGTGTTTCGTGGATCTCTTTGCCAGCCTTATTTCTGTGGAATCTGAGAACAGATAGTTCGGATCCCTTTGAAGACCATAGGGCCAAAGGAAATATCCTCCGATAACAAAGAGACAGAAGCTTTCTGAGAAACTTCTTTGTGTTCTGTGAAATCATCTCACAGAGTTACAGCTTTCCCCTCAAGAAGCCTTTCGCTAAGGAAATTCGTGTGGAAATAGCAAAGTGATATTTGGAAGCCCATAGAGGCCTATGGTGAAAAAGGAAATATCCTCAGATGAAATCTCTAAAGAAGCTTTCTGAGAAACTGCTTAGTGTTCTGTTAATTCATCTCAAAGAGTTACATGTGTATTTCGTGGATCTCTTTGCTAGCCTTATTACTGTGCAATCTGAGAACAGATATTTCCGATGCTTTTGAAGACTATAGGGCCAAAGGAAATATCCCCTGATAACAAAGAGAAAGAAACTTTCTGAGAAACTTTTTTGTGTACTCTGAAATCGTCTCACAGAGGTACAGCTTGCCCCTCAAGAAGCCTTTCGCTAAGACAGTTCTTGTGGAATTGGAAAAGTTATATTTGGAAGCCCATAGAGGGCTATGGTGAAAAAGGAAATATCCTCAGATTAAATCTGGAAAAAAGCTTTCTGAGAAACTGCTTAGTGTTCTGTTAATTCATCTCACAGAGTTACATCTGTATTTCCTGGATCTCCTTCCTAGCCTTATTTCTGTGGAATCTGAGAACAGATATTTCGGATCCCTTTGAAGACTATAGGGCCAAAGGAAATATCCTCCAATAACAAAGAGAAAGAAGCTTTGTGAGAAACTGCTTTCTGTTCTGTGAAATCATCTCACAGAGTTACAGCTTTCCCCTCAAGAAGCCTTTCGCTAAGACAGTTCTTGTGGAATTGGCAAAGAGATATTTGGAAGCCCATAGTTGGCTATGCTGAAAAAGGAAATATCCTCAGATGAAATCTGGAAAGAAGCTTTCTGAGAACCGGCTTAGTATTCTGTTAATTCATTTCAGAGAGTTACATCTGTATTTCGTGGATCTA
>NW_020256421.1:0-1071 GCF_003255815.1 Theropithecus gelada
TGCTCTGTGATGTGTGACTTCTACTCACAGAGTTACATCTGTATTTCGTGGATCTCTGTGCCAGCCTTATTTCTCTAGAATCTGAGATCAGATATTTCGGATCCCTTTGAAGACTATAGGGCCAAAGGAAATATCCTCCGATAACAAAGAGAAAGAAGCTTTCTGAGAACCTTCTTTGTGTTCTGTGAAATCATGTCACAGAGTTACAGCTTTCCCCTCAAGAAGCCTTTCGCTAAGACAGTTCTTGTGGAATTGGGAAAGTGATATTTGGAAGGCCATAGTGGGCTATGGTGAACAAGGAAATATCCTCAGATGAAATCTGGAAAGAAACTTTCTGAGAAATTGCTTAGTGTTCTGTTAATTAATCTCACAGAGTTACATCTGTATTTCGTGGAACTCTTTGCTAGCCTTATCTCTGTGGAGTCTGAGAACAGATATTTCGGATCCCTTTGAAGACTATAGGGCCAAAGGAAATATCCTCTGATAACAAAGAGAAAGAAGCTTTCTGAGAGACTTCTTTGTGTTTTGTGAAATCATCTCACAGAGTTACAGCTTTCCCCTCAACAAGCCTTTCGCTAAGAGAGTTCTTGTGGAAATTGGCAAAGTGATATTTGAAAGCCCATAGAGTTCTATGGTGAAAAGGAAATATCGTCAGATGAAATCTGGAAAGAAGCTTTCTGAGAAACTGCTTAGTGTTCTGTTAATTCATCTCACAGAGTTACCTCTGTATATCGTGGATCTCTTTGCCAGCCTTATTTCTGTGGAATCTGAGAAGAGATATTTCGGATCCCTTTGAAGACTATATGGCCAAAGGAAATATCCTCCGATAACAAAGAGAAAGAAGCTTTCTGAGAAACTTCGTTGTGTTCTGTGAAATCATCTCACAGAGTTACAGCTTTCCCCTCAAGAAGCCTTTCGCTAAGACACTTCTTGTGGAATTGGCAAAGCGATATTTGGAAGCCCATAGATTTCTATGGTGAAAAAGGACATATCGTCAGATGAAATCTGGAAAGAAGCTTTCTGAGAAACTGGTTAGTGTTCTGTTAATTCATCTCACAGAGTTACATATGT
>NW_020256422.1:0-7172 GCF_003255815.1 Theropithecus gelada
CTTCCTTCCTTCCTTCCTTCCTTCCTTCCTTCCTTCCTTCCTTCCTTTCCTTCCTTTCTTTCTTTTCTTTTCTTTTTTTTCTTGAGATAGAGTTTCTCTTTTGTTGCCTAGGCTGGAGTCCAATGGTACGATCTCGGCTCACTGCAACCTGTGCCTCCCGGGTTCAAGCGATTCTCCTGTCTCAGCCTCCTGAGTAGCTGAGATTACAGGCACCCGCCACTATGCCCGGCCAATTTTTGGTATTTTTAGTAGAGATGGGGTTTCACCATGTTGGCCAGGCTGGTTTCAAACTCCTAACCTCAGGTGATCCGCCTGCCTCAGTCTCCCAAAGTGCTGGAATTACAGGTGTGAGCCACCGCGCCCATCCACAATTCTTAAATTACAATAGAATCTTAACATTAGCATAATTAATGGGGAGAAGTAGAGGAAAAGGCACAAGATATGCCAGCTGAAATTCTCGAAGAAGGAGGACATGCTGTAATTATTGGAATGAATAAAAACTGTTAACAATATGTGAAAACCATTGTGCAAATTGTGAAATTTAAATCCCAGTTCTGTTTATTTTGTGACAATGTAAAAATCACAATTTTAAAATAACGATTTAATAATTGCTGGTACTCTGCTTGTGAAAATGTGTTTGTTCATGTCAATGCCTACTTATGAAAAATCGTTGCTTACTTGGATAAATTCACTGGGTTTGGAAGCTACAATTATTACAACCAAATAATGCAGACTCCACCAAAAAATACGTATATACATATTATTTCTATGAATATTTGGGCAACATAGTGAGACCTTGTCTTTTTTTTTTTTTTTGAGATGGAATTTTGTTTTTGTCACCCAGGCTGGAGTGCAGTGGCAGGGTCTCAGCTCTCTGCAACCTCCACCTCCCAGGTTCAAGCGATTCTCGTGCCTCAGCCTCCCGAGTAACTGGGCTTACAGTCTCCCGCCACCACCTGGCTACTTTTTGTATTTTTAGTAGAGACAGGGCTTCACCATGTTGGCCAGGCTGGTCTTGAACTCCTGAGCTCAGGTGATCCGCCCGCCTCAGCCTCCCAAAGTGCTGAGATTACAGGTGTGAGCCACTGCACCTGGCCTAGAGACCTCATCTTTACTAATAAATAAATAATAAAAGAGGAAAACCAGATGATGCAGAGTGGAAGGCAATACCCTAATGCAAGCAGCATCCAAGTCAGGAGTTGATGATCCAAGCAACCCCAGAAGCTGGAGGCTTTGCTGAGGTTGCAGAATGCCAACAAGCCCCTCAGCCACTCACAGCTGATTGCTCACTCTTGAGTAGAGATTTCCTTCATACATACCTAGGATTTACTTTTCCCTTTCACTCTTGTTTCCTTGGTCTGTGTATTGTAGAGCAGATTCTCATTCTCCATGAACCTGTGGAGTATTTTCCATGGAACTTTCTGAGGAGAATTAAGATAACCAAACTCTGTAAAGATAAGAGTTCAGCTGTTATCCATTGAGGAATATGAATTCTGCTTTGGATTATTTATACACGCATGCACAGGGTTTCATTATATTTCTCCACGTATGTTTCATCTCAATTGGTCTCAGAAGTATTCGTTATATAAATGAGCCATGGCGAGCTGGAGACCTCACACTGCATTAAACATGAAGTGTTAACCGTTTAAAGTGTGTGAGCTTCTCTATGATTGTTAATTGGGATCTTGTGCCTAATTAAATGTGGAGACCTGTCAAGCTGTGTCAACATCCATATTTCATGCTGAGTTGATATTTTTACGCATCTGACAAGTTGATGAGTATGTAGGGACCATGAGTGAGGATATCAAAAGAAATTCGTATAACTTGACTCCTAGGAAGCGAGGAAATGGCAATAAAAATTGCATGTATTATTTGCCCTGTGATCTTGAAAACTGCACACAGCTCAAATGCAAGAGATTCGGAGAATAACTTAGCTTCCCATAGACTAGCTTCCCCTTGTAAGCAATAGAATGGTGAGGCTGGAAATACCTTTCTTCTGCTTATACTAACACTCTCGATAAAACCCATTGACTTTGCGTAGCTTCACCCAATGTCTGAAAAGACCAGCTGTCTCACTTTTAATTCTGGGTTTACTTTCAAAGTCTTTGTGATTTCTGATAGACTTCTGATGCCCCGATCAAAGCATGCTGAGATCTGGTTGCCATATACAATTTCCAGTACAGAGTTTCTGCCAGAAATACCACTGAATTCCTTTCTTAAAAGATACTTTCCTGGTACTTAAGGCAAGTAATGTGAAAGAAAGGGATGAAAGACTTAAAATGAGATTAAGAGCCTTCAGATATTTACAATGTGATCAACTACTCTTAATATTTATAGAACACTACACAAGAGAAGAAGAGTTTAATAATTAGGCTGGGCACGGTGGCTCACGCCTGTAATTCGAGCACTTTGGGAGGCCGAGGCGGATGGATCACGAGGTCAGGAGATCGAGACCATCCTGGCTAACACAGTGAAACCCCATCTCTACTAAAAATACAACAGATTAGCCGGGCGTGGTGGCGGGCACCTGTAGTCCCAGCTACTCAGGAGGCTGAGGCAGGACAATGGCGTGAACCTGGGAGGTGGAGTTTGCAGTGAACCAAGATCATGACACTGCATTCCAGTCTGGGCGATAGAGCAAGACACTGTCTCAAAAAAAGAAAAAAAAAAGAAAGAATGTTTTAATGTTATATCACCTTATATATGCATGTTTCAAGAACTTTCAACTATAGCATCTTCTAAGATGCATCCCCGCACCAAAATCGGTTAGAAGGACGTTATCATTCTGCATTTATACCTCATGAATCTGAGGTTCAGAAAAGCTGAGTCTTGCGTGAGTATCTGGACAGCAGGTCTACAAGACCAGATCTCCTGACACCTGCCCTAAAGCTTTTCATGCTCCAGCAAAAACTGCCTTTCAATTTAAAACACTTTTAAAGATAGGGTCTTGCTCTGCTGGAGTGCAGTGGCCCGATCACAGCTCACTGTAATCTCAAACTCTTGGGCTCAAGCGGTCCTCCCATCTCAGCTTCCCAAGTAGCTAGGACTGTAAGCGTATACCACCATGGCTGGCTAATTTTTACTTGTTTACTTTTTTATTTTTTGTAGAGACCATCACACTATGTTGCCCAGCTGGTCTCAAACTCCTGGCCTTAAGCGACCCACCCACCTCAGCCTCCCAAAGCACTGGGATTACAGGCACAAGTTTCTGTGCCCAGCTGAAACTGTCTTTGTATATAGGGAAATGTGTTTTTTAGAAAATGAAAGCTCCCTAAAAATTGGATATGACTTTCAAAGATAACGATAAGAAATTCCTTTGGTTGAGTGTCTTTGATTTAGTTGATTGCTGAAGGCAGAGGACTGAATTAGGTATCATCTCACCATCACTTATACCCAAGGATCATAATATTACTGCTACAAGAAAAATCTGTGTTCTCTATGGGAGGTCATCCAGTATATGAAGTATGTAGAGTAAGAGAAATTTATGACAGACACTGTGGTTCAGTGGAGAGTGTTGGCTTCATAGTCCTCGGTTATTCACTAAAATTAGGTATAATCTTAGACACACCCTCTTATTTGCAGAAGTTACACTTTCCCTTTCTATAAAACTTGTAAGGAAGGTTGGCATAATCTCTAAGATCCCTTCTTTCTCTAAGAAACTATGACTTTCTGAGGTTCCTCCTCCCTTCTCCATTAATTCAACACATTTTTGTCTTCAATATCCTCACCAAAAGCCGGACTCAGCATTTAGGAAGGCAAAAAGAAAGAAAAGAAACAGAAGATCTTATTTCTGTGGGTTTTTTCATTCTTATTTGTGCTTACATTTTAAGTGTGCCTCATTCAATAGTTCATTTAAAAAATAGGTAAACTAAAAAAAAAAACAAACCAAAAAAAAGTAAACTAGACCGGGCATGGTGGCTCATGCCTGAAGTCTGAGCACTTTGGGAGGCCAAGGTCAGGAGTTTGAGACCAGCCTGGCCAACATGTGAAACCCCGTCTCTACTACAAATACAAAAATTAGCCCAGTGTGGTAGCATGTGCCTGTAGTCCCAGCTACTGGGGAGGCTGAGGCAGGAGAACTGCTTGAACCCAGGAGGCGCAGGTTGCAGTGGGCCAAGATTGCACCATTGCACACCAGTCTGGGCGACAGAGCAAGACTCTATCTCAAAAAAAAAAAAACAACAAACAAGGTAAACCTATTTGATAGGTAAACCTAATGGCAATTAGACCTCAATTCTGAAAATGCGTAGTTTTCACTGAACTCAGTTTCCATGCGAATCAATTTTCATTTTCAGATATCAGGGGTTTGAGATCCACAGTCATTCCATTCCCAAGAACCAGTGTTTCATCTTACTTTGAACCCTCATGGAGAAGATCCAAATGCAGAGTCTATTTCAGTGCTAAAGTAGACTCTGTGCTTGGATCAGCTCCACAGAAAGCATGGGGAAGACGAGAAACCAGCTCAATTTCAGAATGCAACAGTATAAATCAAATTTAAGAACATCCAGAGATACTTAGCCCAGGACAGAAAACTTTAAATGGGTTCTTTCTGGCCATAAAAGGTTCTTTTTCCAAAATTATTCCTTTTAATTCCAAGTTTCCATCCTAATTGGTCTTCATGATTTTGCTATAGTAATTGCAATCTGTCCAAATAATGAAGGATGTATTTTAAAGAATGTAGGCTGGGGATGTTTGAAAATGTCCATTTATTGCATATGTCAGCACAATATCTGCTTTTGATCATTCATAATAGCAATATTCAATGAAAGACATTTTGAATTAGTCAACTTGTAACAAAAACATTATTTAAATCTTTTCAGACTGTCCCAACAGATCAGTAGCCAATGCGAATATAGAAAAGGAAATGTCATTATAAAGCAAGAAAATCAGAGTATAAATTGACTACTGAAGATACTCAATGGAGTTCTATTTCCACCTGCCATTTTTAATGCAAAACGATTGATGCTACATTGTGTCCTATTTAACTTCCCCACTACTCCCCAAGTACCACTGCACAGAATCTGATCATTTTACATTTTGTTATGCTATCCTCCATCCTGGATCACACTCACATTCACTTAGTCTTCTGAGCATTGTTGGAGAAGAGCAGGACATTGTGCCAGGAGTTAGTTAGTTAGTTAGTTAGTTAGTTTGTTTTAACAAATCATTAATCTGTAAATCCGCCTGAGTTAATTGGGGGTTTTGGCAAATGACTAGTTCCCCTAATAATCAGTGCCCCTGGCTGGGTGTGGTGGCTCACACCTGTAATCCCAGCACTTTAGGAGGCCGAGGTGGGTGGATCACCTGAGGTCGAGAGTTTGAGACCAGTCTGACCAATATGGAGAAACTCCATCTCTACTTAAAATACAAAATTGTCTGGGCATGGTGGCCCATGCTTGTAATCCCAGCTACTGGGGAGGCTGAGGCAGGAGAATCACTTGAACCCAGGAGGTGGGAGATTGCGATGAGCCGAGATCACGCCGAGCCAAGATTGCGCCATTGCACTCTAGCCTGGGCAACAAGAGCAAAATTCCGTCTCAAAAAAAATTTAAAAAAAATAAAAACAATCGGTTCCCCTGACATGACATTCCCTCGAATAAACAATAGAAACTTTTGAATTCTTCCTCCATCCTTTCTACTCCTACTTGCCTCATCCATGGTAGAAGCAGGTGCCGGAACTGGCTAACAGTCTATGCCCTGGCTTGTGATTCTAATTTATCCCTTAATCATTCCTTATGTTGCCTACAGAGTCTGTTCTAGGTGATCCACTCCTGATGGCCACACTGCTTTTCATACATGGAGATCCGGACCTTCCCCTTTCTGCCTTGCCAACTCTGTGTGATTCAGAGCCACATCTTTGTCACTGTCTCCAAGCACATCACCATAGCTTCAGGGATCTCTCATTCTTCAGTGTTATCTCAGAGAAGAAGCTGTAGCTCCTCTTCTCCAAGACCAAGGCCTTTCCAGATGTCTCAGTTCCATGGAACCCCCACCTTCTTTTGAATTCTACACTTTCTGATGCACCTGTTTTTTGTGTGTGTCTTCAACCTTTGATTCTGTATTGGGTTTTACCTTGTGAATCTGCTCAAATCTTCTATCTAAAAACAAAAAGTCCCTTTCCTTGGCTCTGCTGGGATTTATCTCTTTTTAGTTTAACCAATTAATGTATTGTCTTCACCCTACTCCTGTTCTCTATCACTTTTGCTTTCTTTCTTTCTTTTCTTTTTTTTTTTTTTTTTTTTTTTGGAGATGGAGTTTCGCTCTTGTTGCCCAGGCTAGAGTGTAATGGTGCCAGCTCAGCTCACCACAACCTCTGCCTCCCAGGTTCAGGCAATTCTCCCGCATCAGCCTCTCGAGTAGCTGGAATTAGATGCATGTGCCACCACACCTGGCTAATTTTTGTATTTTTAGTAGAGACGGAATTTCTCCATGTTAGCCGGGCTGGTCTCGAACTCCCGACCTCAGGTGATCCGCCTGTCTTGGCCTCCCAAAGTGCTAGGATTACAGGCGTGAGCCACTGAGCCCGGCTTTGCTATACTTCTTAACAGTCTGATCTGAATTTGGGTGCTTCCTTGACTGGATCTGTTTTCAGTGGTTACCAATGTCCTCTTAAATGCCAAACCCAGAGATCTTTTTTTGTTTAGTCATTATTCTTCTGGATTACTCAGTAGCTTGTCCTAAAATCCTTTTCTTTATTAAGTTTCTAGGATTCTACATGGATCTAGTTCTCTTTTTACCTTGAACTTTTCTTTCTAACCAAGGTTGTTCATTTTCCTTTTTTTCTCCCTCATTCTTTCCTTCAACCTGAGCGTTCATTATTCACAGCCTCCCCCACCTCCCTTTTTTTTCTCCCTCAGGCATTTCATCTCTTTTCATGGCTCAAAAGAACACCTTTCCCAAATCTTCAGTCTTGAACTCACTCTTTATCTTTATCTGCAATTAGATACCTCTTACTAAAGTCCTGTGATTACTTCAGACTGTTAGCATCTTAAACTGGACTCATATTTTTAGCCAAAACCAGGTTATAATTTTTAGATATAACTGAAAACATCATTGTTCCATCAACCCAAACCTAAAGATTTTTTTTTTTTTTTTTTTGGTAAGCCCGATCTTTATTAACCATGTCTTGCTTACAGATAATTTTAGATGTGTTTTTTTTTTTTTTTTTTTTT
>NW_020256423.1:0-1071 GCF_003255815.1 Theropithecus gelada
AGGAGGATATTTCCTTGGCCCTATAGTCTTCAAAGGGATCTGAAATATCTGTTCTCAGATTCCACAGAAATAAGGCTAGCAAAGAGATCCACGAAATACAGATGTAGCTCTGGGAGATAAATTAACAGAACACTGAGCAGTTTCTCAGAAAGCTTCTTTCCATATTTCATCTGAGGATATTTCCTTTTTCACAATAGCCCTTTATGGGCTTCCCAATATCACTTTGCCAATTCCACAAGAACTGTTTTCGCGAAAGGCTTCTTGAGGGGAAAGCTGTAACTCTGTGAGATTGTTTCAAAGAACACAAAGAAGTCTCTCAGAAAGCTCCTTTCTCTTTGTTATAGGAGGATATTTCCTTGGGCCCTATAGTCTTCAAAAGGATCCGAAATATCTGTTCTCAGATTCCACAGAAATAAGGCTAGCAAAGAGATCCACGAAATACAGATGTAACTCTTTTAGATGAATTAACAGAAAACTCAGCAGTTTCTCAGAAAGCTTCTTTCCAGATTTCTTCTGAGGATATTTACTTTCTCACCATAGTCCTCTATGGGCTTCCAAATATCACTTTGCCAATTCCACAAGAACTGTCTTAGCGAAAGGCTTCTTGAGCGGAAAGCTGTAACTCTGTGAGGTGATTTCACAGAACTCAAAGAAGTTTCTCAGAGAGCTTCTTTCTCTTTGTTATCGGAGGATATTTCCTTTGGCCCTGTATTCTTCAAAGGGACCCGAAATATCTGTTCTCAGATTCCACAGAAATAAGGCTAGGAAAGAGATCCACGAAATACAGATGTAATTCTGTGAGATGAATTAACAGAACACTCAGCAGTTTCTCAGAAAGCTTCTTTCCAGATTTGATCTGAGGATATTTACTTTTTCACCATAGCCCTTTATGGGCTTCCAAATATCACTTTGCCAATTCCACAAGAACTGTCTTAGCGAAAGGCTTCTTAATGGGAAAGCTGTAACTCTGTGAGATGATTTCACAGAGCAAAAGAAGTTTCCCAGAAAGCTTCTTTCTCTTTGTTATCGGAGGATATTTCCTTTGGCCCTATAGTCTTCAAAGGGATCGGA
>NW_020256424.1:0-1071 GCF_003255815.1 Theropithecus gelada
TCACAGAGCAGTCTCTCAGAAAACTTCTTTCCAGATTTCATCTGAGGATATTTCCTTTTTCACCATAGCCCTCTATGGGCTTCCAAATATCACTTTGCCAATTCTACGAGAACTGTCTTAGCGAAAGGCTTCTTGAGTTCAATGCTGCAACTCTGTGAGATGATTTCACAGAACACAAAGAAGTTTCTCATAAAGCTTCTTTCTCATTGTTATCGGAGGATATTATCTTTGGCCCTATAGTCTTCAAAGGGATCCGAAATATCTGTTCTCAGATTCCACAGAAATAAGGTTAGCAAAGAGACCCACGAAATCGAGATGTAATTCTGTGAGATGAATTAAGAGAACACTAAGCAGTTTCTCAGAAAGCTTCTTTCCAGATTTCATCTGAGGATATTTCCTTTTTCACCATACCCCTCAAAGGGCTTCCAAATATCACTCTTCAAATTCCACACGAACTCCCCTATCGAAAGGCTTCCTGAGGGGAAAGCTGTAACTCTGTGAGATGATTTCACAGAACACAAAGAAGTTTCTCAGAAAGCTTCTTTCTCGTTGTTATCGGAAGATATTTCCTTTGGCCCTACAGTCTTCAAAGGGATCCGAAATATCTGTTCTCAGATTGCACAGAAATAATATTAGCAAAGAGATCCACGAAATACAGATGTAAATCTGTGAGATGAATTAACAGAACACTAAGCAGTTTCTCAGAAAGCTTCTTTCGAGATTTAATCTGGGGATATTTCCTTTTTCACCATAGCCCTCTATGGGCTTCCAAATATCACTCTGCCAATTCCACACGAACTCTCCTATCGAAAGGCTTCTTGAGGGGAAAGCTGTAACTCTGTGAGATGATTTCACAGAACACAAAGAAGTTCCTCAGAAAGCTTCTTTCTCTTTGTTATCGGAGGATATTTCCGTTGGACCTATAGTCTTCAAAGAGATCCGAAATATCTGTTCCCAGATTCCACAGAAAAAAGGCTAGCAAAGAGATCCACGAAATACAGATGTAACTCTGTGAGTGGAAGTCACACATCACAGAGCAGTTTCTCAGAAAGCTTCTTTCCATATTTCATC
>NW_020256425.1:0-1071 GCF_003255815.1 Theropithecus gelada
CCTTTGGCCCTACAGTCTTCAAAGGGATCCGAAATATCTGTTTTCAGATTCCACAGAAATAAGGCTAGTAAAGAGATCCACGAAACAGAGATGTAAATCTGTGAGATGAATTAGTAGAACACTAAGCAGTTTCTCAGAAAGCTTCTTTCAAGATTTCATCTGAGGATATTTCCTTTTTCGCCGTAGCCCTCTATGGGCTTCCAAATATCACTTTGCAAATTCCACAAGAACTGTCTTAGCGAAAGGCTTCTGGAGGGGAAACCTGTCACTCTATGATATGATTTCACAGAATACAAAGAAGTTTCTGAGAAAGCTTCTTTCTCTTTGTTATGGGAGGATATTTCATTTGGCCCTATAGTCTTCAAGGGGATCCGAAATATCTGTTCTCAGATTCCACAGAAATAAGGCTAGCAAAGAGATCCACGAAATACAGATGTAACTCTGTGAGATGAATTAAGAGAACACTAGGCAGTTTCTCAGAGGGCTTCTTTCCAGATTTCATCTGACGATATTTCCTTTTTCAGCATAGCCCTCTCTGGGCTTCCAAATATCACTTTGAAAATTCCACAAGAACTGTCTTAGCGAAAGGATCTCTGGAGGGGAAAGCTGTAACTCTGTTAGATGATTTCACAGAACAAAAAGAAGTTTCTCCGAAAGCTTCTTTCTCTTTGTTATCGGAGGATATTTCGTTTGGCCCTATAGTCTTCAAAGGGATCGGAAATATCTCTTCTCAGATTCCACAGAAATAAGGCTAGCAAAGAGATCCACGAAACAGAGGTGTAACTCTGTGAGATGAATTAACAGAACACTAAGCAGTTTCTCAGAAAGCTTCTTTCCAGATTTCACCTGAGGATATTTCCTTTTACAACATAGCCCTCTATGGGCTTCCAAATATCACTTTGAAGATTCCACAAGAAGTGTCTTAGCGAAAAGCTTCTTGAGGGGAAAGCTGTAACTCTGTGAGATGATTTCACAGAACACAAAGAAGTTTCTCAGAAAGCTTCTTTGCCTTTGTTATCGGAGGATATTTCCTTTTGCCCTATAGTCTTCAAAGGGATCCGAAATATCTGA
>NW_020256426.1:0-1071 GCF_003255815.1 Theropithecus gelada
TAACAAAGAGAAAGAAGCTTTCTGAGAAACTTCTTTCTCTTTGTTATCGGAGGATATTTCCATTGGCCCTATAGTCTTCAAATATCTGTTCTCAGATTCCACAGAAATAAGTCTAGCAAGGAGATCCACGAAATACAGATGTAACTCTGTGTGACGAATTAACAGAACACTAAGCAGTTTCTCAGAAAGCTTCTTTACCGGTTTCATCTAAGGATATTTCCTTTTTCACCATAGTCCTGTAAGGGTTACCAAATATCAGTTTGCCAATTCCCCAAGAACTGTCTTAGAGAAAGGCTTCCGGAGGGGAAAGCGGTAACTCTGTGAGATGATTTCACAGAACACAAAGAAGTTTCTCAGAAAGCTTCTTTCTCTTTTTTATCGGAGGATATTTCCGTTGGTCCTGTAGTCTTCAAAGGGATCCGAAATATCTGTTCTCATATTCCACAGAAATAAGGCTAGAAAAGAGATCCACGAAACACAGATGTAACTCTGTGAGTGGAAGTCACACATCACAGAGCACATTCTCGGAAAGCTTCTTTCCAGATTTCATCTGAGGATATTTCCTTTTTCACCATAGCCCTCTATGGGCTTCCAAATATCACTTTTCCAATTCCACAAGAACTCTCTTAGAGGAATACTTCCTGAGGGGAAAGCTGTAACTCTGTGAGATGATTTCACAGAACACAAAGAAGTTTCTCAGAAAGATTCTTTCTCTTTGTTTTCGGAGGATATTTCCTTTGGCCCTATAGTCTTCAAAGGGATCCGAAATATCTGTTCTCAGATTTAACAGAAATAACGCCAGCAAAGAGATCCACGAAATACAGATATAACTGTGTGAGATGAATTAACAGAACACTAAGCAGTTTCACAGAAAGCTTCTTTCCAGATTTCATCTGAGGAGATTTCTTTTTTCCCCATAGCCCTCTATGGGCTTCCAAATGACACTTTGCCAATTCCACAAGAACTGTCTTAGAGAAAGGTTTCTTGGGGGGAAAGCTGTATCTCCGTGATATGATTTCACAGAACACAAAGAAGTTTCTCAGAAAGCTTCTTTCTCTTTGTTATCGAAGG
>NW_020256427.1:0-1071 GCF_003255815.1 Theropithecus gelada
CAGAGAATACTATAAACACCTCTACGCAAATAAACTAGAAAATCTAGGAGAAATGGATAATTTCCTGGACACTTACACTCTTCTAGGACTAAACTAGGAAGAAGTTGAATCCCTGAATAGACCAATAACAGGCTCTAAAATTGAGGCAATAATTAATAGCCTACCAACCAAAAAAAGTCCAGGACCAGATGGATTCACAGCTGAATTCTACCAGAGGTACAAGGAGAAGTTGGTACCATTCCTTCTGAAACTATTCCAATCAATAGAAAAAGAGGGAATCCTCCCGAACTCATTTTATGAGGCCAACATCATCCTGATACCAAAGCCTGGCAGAGACACAACAAAAAAAGAGAATTTTGGACCAATATCCCTGATGAACATCGATGCAAAAATCCTCAATAAAATACTGGCAAACCGGATTCAGCAGCACATCAAAAAGCTTATCCACCGTGATCAAGTGGGCTTCATCCCTGGCATGCAAGGCTGGTTCAACATTCGCAAATCAATAAACATAATCCAGCATATAAAGAGAACCAAAGACAAGAACCACATGATTATCTCAATAGATGCAGAAAAGGCTTTTGACAAAATTCAACAGCCCTTCATGCTAAAAACGCTCAATAAATTCGGTATTGATGGAACGTACCTCAAAATCATAAGAGCTATTTATGACAAACCCACAGCCAGTACCATACTGAATGGGCAAAAACTGGAAAAATACTTTTGAAAACTGGCACAAGACAGGGATGCCCTCTCTCACCACTCCTATTCAACATAATGTTGGAAGTTCTGGCTAGGGCAATTAGGCAAGAGAAAGAAATCAAGGGTATTCAGTTAGGAAAAGAAGAAGTCAAATTGTCCCTCTTTGCAGATGACATGATTGTATATTTAGAAAATCCCATTGTCTCAGCCCAAAATCTCCTTAAGCTGATAAGCAAGTTCAGCAAATTCTCAGGATACAAAATTAATGTGCAAAAATCACAAGCATTCTTATACACCAGTAACAGACAGAGAGCCAAATCATGAATGAACTCCCATTCACAATTGCTTCAAAGCGAATAAAATACCTAG
>NW_020256428.1:0-1071 GCF_003255815.1 Theropithecus gelada
CTTTTTAGAGCATTGCTGGTTCTTTAATGTTCTAGTTTCTGGATTTAGGAAATCTCTTTCTCTTAATCTAACTGTAACTTACAACAATTTAGTAGGTTATACTTTTGTAAACAGAAATGAAGCATTTTTCTTTTTTTCCCTGCCTAATCTCTCCAGAATTTTGAAATTCTTACTGAATACTCTTATTTTCATGATGATATAGTTATTAGCAAAAGTCCAGTAAGAATCTGTTCACCTTATAACAGGATATAATTGGAAAATTTGGTTATATTATCAAGGTTTTTACTGGAATATCATATTTTGGAAGTGTACCTAAGATCAGTTACGACCAGCAATTTTAAGTAAGTAAGGCTGACTTTTATGGAGACAATGCTTGCAAAGCACTGTGAGAAATGGGAAAGTTCTTCAAAGATTGTAAAAAGTCACAATTTCTTACTATAAGATTGCTATCCACTATTTTTATGTATGTGTGTGTGTGTAGGTGTGTTCCAAATCTGTTGTCCTAGCTTGCTCCGGCATGTCTGGACAGAACTAGACAAGCCCCAGCCCATAGTGTATGCCATTCCTTATTTGGAGATGCTTCCTTAACTATCCCTGGCAACTTCCTTTTCTTTCTTTGTTCTATTCCCCTTACCTAATTAAGAAAGTTTTAAACTAATAGCCAATTGGGTAAAGTGTAAAATGTGAGGTCCTATTCCAGCCAATGGAAACTGGACACAGCAGTAGGTTAGACGCATCAGGTTATAAGTAACTCTGTCTCCTTTGTTCGGTGTGCTCTTGTGGCTGGACAGCTATTGAGTAGCACCCTTTCTGCAGAAAGTAAAGCTCACCTTGCTAAGAGATCATTTGTTCCCATGTTAATTCTTTTTGTTGTTTTGTTTTTTGGAACACCAGAAACTTCATTCCCAACAGCACTCTGAGAAAAGCCAGGCTGATACTTAGATTACAGGGTTCACAGCCTTACAGGTTAGTAAAGAAGGTCATTTCCTGGTAGGCCCAGGAATTTAGGGATATTTTGGGGGCTTCAAGAAGAGAGGAATTCACACAAAGCTATAAGGACTGCAGCTGAAA
>NW_020256429.1:0-1071 GCF_003255815.1 Theropithecus gelada
GGTTCAAGTGACTGCAGTTGGTGGCCAGCGATAAAATCTAAGAGGCACCTCTCCTGCTTGGTGTACTGGGCTCCTCTCTCTCCATCTACTTTCTTTAAACATATTCTGACATTTGCCCTTACATTTAAATTGACTACTTCTCAATCACAGTGTGATCTCCTGGTCCCAGTGTTTGCTGCTTGCTTTAAACTCATCCATTAAACCTCCTTGCTGGAAACCTGTCATAAAACACCTGGACTTACTAAAGACATGGGCTTACCATTCTCTTCTCTCCTCCCTGCCTGGGCTCGCTGACCTCTGTATCTGTGGTCTCCAGGTGTGCCGAGTGCTCCCCAGTGTCTCTAAGTAGTAAAAACACTTACACTTTCACATTGTGGTTGTATCATTATAGCCTCACATGCCATCCAGGGCCTGACATCGAGGCTGCCCTATGGGACCTGTGTTGGTTGAACCCCTGCTGGAGCTCTTGTTTTGGTACCTGCAGTTCTTCTGGGGACAGGAGCTTCCAGCTAACTTGACTGAAAAAGTGATATGTTTCATGGAAAACACTGGGTCAGATGATGTATTCATGGACTTCAGCTGCCATAACAAACACCTTATCCTGGGTGAATTAAATAATAGCAATCGATTTTGCACAGTTCTGTGAATAATGTGCTATTTTAACCATTTTAAAATGTGCAATCAAATGCAATTAACCACAAACACAGTGTTAAGTTACCATCATCACTATTTTTCCTAGAAAATTTTTATCATTTTAAACTGAAACTTTGTATCTTTGAAACTATAATAACTCCCTGAATTGTCCACCCTAGACCTTGATCATCTCTACTCTGTCTCTGTGAATTTGCTTATTCTTGATGTTTCATATAAATGGAATTATATATATATGTTACTTAGTTTCTGACATATTTCACTTAGCATAATGTTTCCAAAGTCCATGCATCTTCCAGCGGATGTCAGAGCTTCATTCCTCTTTATGGCAGATTAACATTCTCTTATATGTGTGACCACATTTGTTTATTCGTGTGCTGATGAACACTTGGATTGTTTTCATATTTTCTCTTTTGTGAG
>NW_020256430.1:0-1071 GCF_003255815.1 Theropithecus gelada
AAAAAAAAAAAAAAAAAAAAAAAAAGGACTCAAACAAAGACTGTAGGACAATGTTCACAGCAGCAAGCTTGACGGTCACCGAAAGATGGAAACAAACCAAGTGTCTGTTGATGGATAAACGCAATGTGGTCCATCCATGCAATGGAATATTATACACCCATGAAAAGGAAGGAAGCCAGCTCTGACACAGGCTGCAGTGTGGATGAACCTTGAAGACATCATGCTCAGTGAGAGAAGCCAGACACAAAAGGCCACGTCGTGCAGGATTCCATTTATATGAAATGTCCAGAACAGGCAAACCCAGAAAGAGACAGAAAGTGGATTTGTGGTTGCCAGGGGCCGGGCAGGTGCTGGGGACTCATGGCTGCCTCGGTGCAGGGTTTCTTTCTGGAGTGATAAAAATGTTCTGGAATGAAATAGAGGTGGTGATTGCAAAGCGCTGAAAATCATTCAAATGGGATTATTCTTATTCTTATTATTTTGAGACAGAGTCTCACTCTGTCGCCCAGGCTGGAGTGTAGTGGTGCGATCTGAGCTCATTGCAACCTCCGCCTCCCGAGTTCAAGCGATTCTTCTGCCTCAGCCTCCCGAGTAGCTGGGATTACAGGCACCTGCCACCACGCCGGGCTAATTTTGTATTTTCAGTAGAGACGGGGTTTCACCATGTTGGCCAGGCTGGTCTCGAATTCCTGACCTCAGGTGATCCCCCTGCCTCGGCCTCCCAAAGTGCTGGGATGACAGACGTGAGCCACCGTTCCCAGCCTCAGATGGGGGAATTTTATGGTATGTGAATTATATCTAAATAAAAATCTTAAAGAAAGAAAAGGAATGAAGGAAGGAAAGGAAGGACAGAGGAAGGGAGGAAGAAGGGAAGGAATGAAAGAAGGAACGAAGGAAAGAAAGGAGGGAGGAAGGAAGGAAAGAAAGGAGGGAGGAAGGAAGGAAAGTAGGAAAGGAGAGGGAGAGGGAGGAAGGAAGGAAGGAAGGAAAGGAGGGAGGGAGGAAGGAAAGAAAGGAGGGAGGAAGGAAGGAAAGAAAGGAGGGAGGGAGGAAGGAAAGAAAGGAGGGAGG
>NW_020256431.1:0-1071 GCF_003255815.1 Theropithecus gelada
CGGATCCCTTTGAAGACTATAGGGCCAAAGGAAATATCCTCTGATAACAAAGAGCAAGAAGCTTTCTGAGAAACTTCTTTGTGTTCTGTGAAATCATCTCACAGAGCTACAGCTTTCCCCTCAAGAAGCCTTTCGCTAAGACACTACTTGTGGAATTGGCAAGGCGATATTTGGAAGCCCATAGAGGGCTATGGTGAAAAAGGAAATATCCTCAGATGAAATCTGGAAAGAAACTTTCTCAGAGACTGCTTAGTGTTCTGTGAATTCATCTCACAGAGTTACAACAGTATTTCGTGGATCTCTTTGCTAGCTTTACCTCTGTGGAATCTGAGAACAGATATTACGGATCCCTTTGAAGACTATAGGGAAAAAGAAAATATCCTCCGATATGAAAGAGAAAGAAGCTTTCTGAGAAACTTCTTTGTCTTCTGTGAAATCATCTCACAGAGTTACAGCTTTCCCCTCAAGAAGCCTTTCGCAAGGCAGTTGTTGTGGAAATGGGAAAGTGATATTTGGAAGCCCTTAGAGGGCTATGGTGAAAAAGGAAATATCCTCCGATGAAATCTGGAAAGAAGCTTTCTGAGAAACTGCTTAGTGTTCTGTTAATTCATCTCAAAGAGTTACATCTGTATTTCGTGGAACTCTTTGCTAGCCTTATTTCTGTGGAATCCGAGAACAGATATTTCGGATCCCTTTGAAGACTATAGGGCCAAGTAAATATAATCCGATAACAAATACAAAGAACCTTTCTGAGAAACTTCTTTGTGTTCTGTGAAATCATCTCACAGGTTACAGCTTTCCTCTCAAGAAGCCTTTCGCTAAGACAGGTCTTGTTGAATTGGCAAAGTGATAATTGGAAGCCCATAGAGGGCTATGGGGAAAAAGGAAATATCCTCAGATGAAATCTGGAAAGAAGCTTTCTGAGAAACTGCTTAGTGTTCTGTTAATTCATCTCACAGAGTAACATCTGTATTTCGTGGATCTCTTTGCTAGCCTTATTTCTGTGGAATCTGAGAGCAGATATTTCGGATCCCTTTGAAGACTATAGGGCCAAAGGAAATATCCTCCGAT
>NW_020256432.1:0-1071 GCF_003255815.1 Theropithecus gelada
ATGAGAAACTGCTCTGTGATGTGTGACTTCCACTCACAGAGTTACATCTGTATTTCGTGGATCTCTTTGCTAGCCTTATTTCTGTGGCATCTGAGAACAGATATTGCGTATCCCATTGAAGACTATAGGGCCACAGGAAATATCCTCCGATAACAAAGAGAAAGAAGCTTTCTGAGAAACTTCTTTGTGTTCTGTGAAATCATCTCACAGAGTTACAGCTT
This sequence comes from Theropithecus gelada, assembly GCF_003255815.1. Lineage (NCBI taxonomy): Eukaryota > Metazoa > Chordata > Mammalia > Primates > Cercopithecidae > Theropithecus > Theropithecus gelada. Next base: position 222 of record NW_020256432.1, read on the forward strand.
TCCCCTCAAGGGCCTTTCGCTAAGACAGTTCTTGTGGAATTGGCAAAGTGATATTTGGAAGCCCTTAGAGGGCTATGGTGAAAAAGGAAACATCCTCAGAAGAAATCTGGAAAGAAGCTTTCTGAGAAACTGCTTAGAGTTCTGTTAATTCATCTCTCAGAGTTACATCTGTATTTCGTGCATCTCTTTGCTAGCCTTATTTCTGTGGAATCTGAGAACAGATATTGCGGATCCCTTTGAAGACTATATTGCCAAAGGAAATATCCTCCGATAACAAAGAGAAAGAAGCTGTCTGAGAACCTTCTATGTGTTCTGTGAAATCATCTCACAGAGATACAGCTTTCCCCGCAAGAAGCCTTTCGCTAAGACGGTTCTTCTGGAATTGGCAATGTGTTAATTGGAAGCCCATAGAGGTCTAAGGTGAAGAAGGAAATATCCTCAGATGAAATACGGAAAGAAGCTTTCTGAGAAACTGCTTAGTGTTCTGTTAATTCATCTCACAGAGTTACATCTGTATTTCGTGGATATCCTTGCTAGCCTTATTTCCATGGAATCTGAGAACTGATATTTCGGATGCCTTTGAAGACTATAGGACCAAAGTAAATATCCTCCTATAACAAAGAGAAAGAAGCTTTCTGAGAAACTTCTTTGTGTTCTGTGAAATCATCTCAGAGAGATACAGTTTTCCCCTCAAGAAGCCTTTCGATAAGACAGTTTTTGAGGAATTTGCAAAGTGATATTTGGAAGCCCATAGAGGGCTATGGTGAAAAAGGAAATATCCCCAGATGAAATCTGGAAAGAAGCTTTCTGAGAAACTGCTTAGTGTTCTGTTAATTCATCACAGAGTTAC
>NW_020256433.1:0-7127 GCF_003255815.1 Theropithecus gelada
TCTGTAATCCACCTGTTAAATGGCTGCTTCAAGGTCAAGCAAAACTTGCTAAAAGGAGGGTTTGACCTTGCCTTTGCCCCTTGAACATTTTCCAAAGAAACTCAGAGCCAACTATAGAAAAAAGAGCTTTTGTGAATGACAGAACTTATTATAGGTAGCATGCTGCCCAAAACGTACTTTGTAAAACTCTTTGGCTAAAGCCATTGATATTTATACAATTCTTACAATCACAGCACAAGTCTTCAGAGGAAAGTAGGGCACAGATTTGGGTAATGACAGTTGGGCACAATAAGAGAAGCAGAGACAATGAGAGGGCTAACCGTGAAAGACATGCAGATTAAAACAGGCTGATGTGCTTCTTGTTGGTGGGGAAGTTTATGAAACTGGCAGCATTATGTTAATTTTTAGTCTTAGCATCCCAAATGAGAAGGAAAATTAAGAAATCCACATTCTTGTGCAATGCATGCAATTTTGCAGTATTTGCCCAGAGTTCTAAAACGTTTCTTTTGTCCAACAATGGTGGACAAAAAAAAAATACTGAAAAAAAAAAAAAGCAATGGTGGTGGTACCTTTCACAATTCCATTCAATTCATCAGTCTGGCTGCTGCAGAAGTTGAATAACCCCTGGAGAATGACCATAGACTACCACACACTCAACCAAGCGGTAACTCTGATCATAGCTGCTGTGCTAGGTGTGGCATCGCTGCTTGAGCAGGTGAATAAGGCTTCTCCTATAACGTATGCTGCAGCTATAGATTTGGTGAATTCAATGTTTTCCATTCCAATTAGAAAAATTCACATCTACATGGGATGAAAATTATTCAGTTACAGGGATAGCTGCCTCTCACAATATAGTCCAAAGACATCTACCCTGCCTGGATGTTCCAAGAACATCACACTCATATGTTCCATTTACCACTTCATGCTCAATGGACAGGATGAGCAAGAGGTGGCCAGCCCTCTGGAGGCTTTGTGCTCCAGAGGGTGAGAGATAAGCCCTTTGGAAACTCAAGGAAGGGACATATCAGTGAAGGCTTGAGGAATCCCATGGGCAGAACATGTTAGGATTTCTCCTTTAAAGTAGAAGAAAAATCTAACCATTTTGCAACTATTGCTCAAAGGAAGGAGGCAAAGTCTCCTTGGCATGTGTAGGCAGCACATTCCACACCTAGACATATGGCTCTAGCCCAAATTCCAGACAACATCAAAGACCACCAGGTTTGAGTGGGGAAGGGTCTGAAGAAGAAATGGCACTGACAAGTCCAGGCTGTGGATCAATCAGTCCTGTTGCCTGGGTGATGTGATCTGGCAGGCCTGTGATGGTGGAAATGTCAGGGATGGGAGAAGGTGCAGGTGGAGCTCATGGCAAGCTCCAGTGGGAGGATCATGATCTGGCTCCTGCAATTCTGGTATAAGGCTATGCCTACCACAGTAGGGAATTAAACCCCTTTGAGAATTGCCTCTGCACATTAGTGGGTCCTGGTATCAAAAAATGCTAGACCACAGGCACCAAGTGACCGTGCATCCAGAACTTTCCATTAAGAGATAAGTTCTGGCCATAAATCACTCTTGGGAAGTATTGTGGGTATGTTAATAGTCACTCTATCTATAGTGACGTTGTATAGTCCTCTCTTGAAGGACCCAGATTCCTTAAAACAATGAGCTCTGTAGGTTTGAGAAGTGGTTCAGGTCCGGAAGGATCTAGTAAGGGATTGTGATTTTTCATTGTTATAGCTGACATAAACTTCTAATCATCATCTCTTGACTTTCTCTGATTTTACAAGTTAAACAATATTCAAATTGGCTGCCTGTCTACTTTACTTCTAGGAACACCGTGTTCTATTAGCCACTGTCATAGATCTCTGTTGGACAAGGCATCTTGGTTGCCACTTTTTACCCGGTAAGGTAATTATCTCCACCTTACCTCTGGTTATGCAGCTCCACCTGGTCTCTGCTATTCCAGACTCATTCACACTGATACTAGGGAGTCTATTTCTATGGTAGCTAACAGGGATTATCACCATTGAGCTTCTCAAATAATTCCTTCCTGCCTAGCAAATTTCTTACTGCCCTAGTGAAGGGATCCTCTGTCACTTTCAGGAAACATTATCAGATAGTGCGTCCCTATTCTAGGAGATGCATTTATTTTAACAGTTCCACATCCCTGAACCTTCTCATCTCTTCATCAATACCTGGCCATTCTAACAGGCTAATTCTAACATTTCCATCACATTTGCTGTAGGCTGTCATGTCCATGCTTCATGGGTCCACTCTCATAGCATATTAGCATCTGCCCGAGGCATTCTCTGAGGACAGTAAGTCCTGCACCATGAGAATGTGTTCTTGTGCTAATAAATTCTCTCTACCCAGTCTTACCTTCTGCTCCACCCCTTAGGCTCACCACCCTCCAAGACCCACCTCCACGCATGTTTTTCTCTGTTCCTATCAGGACATAGTAGCCACATCATGCGATTCATTCAGTAGGAAAGCCCTTTTCTGCTGGGGAAAGGACTCATGTTCTTGTTTAACCTATGCGTAAGCTTAGCCCTTGTTACTGGCCTGGAACGATGAGAGGATTGGGTGATCTTGATGAGGAAAAGCTTTATCTTGGGAAGTATCTATCACGGGTCAAGTCTATGCATTGTTACCAGAGTACAAGTGTCTGGTGTCCCCTAGTAAGGAGAGGCCTGCTTCTGCCAGGCTGGAGAGTTTAGGAGAAGCCGTGTATTCATAGTTTTCAAGTGCATCCATCCAGATGTCTGGGGTCTCAGACATTCCAGGTCTCAGGGTCTCAATCATTCCCTGTTGGTGTCCTAACTTTAGCTTAGAAGATTTTTCAAGGCTATAGGCTCAACCTTAACCTTATGAGTAAATTCTGGGTCTAATTTTCTGCATAGTTTAACTATGGTTCCAGGAGACACAGCTATCTTTAAAAGCTGCTAGGAGACCTGATTTTCATAGTGTACTCTGTGTTAATAGCTGATTAACTGAGACTGCCATTTTTTTTCAAGATTTTCAAGGCAGTTAACAAAAGGTAGCCAACGCCGCAATACTTGTGATTACCCTTGCCTCTAGACCTAGAGGTGCTAGCGTTAATGCACGCCTTAGTGCAGCCCGCCCCTCTGAACCACATCCCCGTCCACCACTGACAGTCTTAGTAGTAGGATGCTGTCTGACTAGTGGGGAGATCCAGTTTCAGAATCTCACTGAGGGTTTGCTCTCTAGGTCTCCTTCTCATACTTATCGACTGACTTAGTTTGTGTGCCTGAAAACAGAGCCTGAGGCAGGAATTTGGGTAAAAAGGTAGATTTCTCGGGAGCAAGGGTGGAGGGGAGGAGGGAAGGTGAGACGAGGGGATATTCCTGAGACTGCTGCTGTGAGCAATGGGAGCCCCACTTCCTAGGACTTTCATGCAGCACACAGAATGCCTCAGAGCTCCCTCAGCTCTCATGGCCCTTCTGTTGAGGGTTCCTCCTGGGGGACTCCATCTGTCCTGTAATTCTGGTCTCACTTGAGCAAAGACAGAAAGGACATTTCTGCCCTGGGGCAGAAAATAGAAAGCCAGGGGCCCACCCATGCTTCAGGTGGCATGCTGTCAGTGCAAAGGGAGGCTGGGCCTGCACACTACGGTCCACTGCAGCTGTAGCTTAAATCCGAGGTGGGCTGAAGTTTTGTGACCTGCTTGAGAGATCACACGGTCCTTGTCATAGTCATCATCATCATTATCATTGGGTATACCACCTATAGAACAAGGGCAGCGTGTTGTAAATAATAGAGTCATCGAAAAAAGTGCATGGATGGGAAGAGGAGAATGATTCTAGCATTTGGTAATGAGGAGGTCTATATGGAGGAAGTGGTTTTTTGTGGAATCTTTAAGACAAGTAGGATTTCATAGGGTAAAGAAGTCACCTGAGTGTGGTGGGCCATGCCTGGCCACACCCCTGTAATCCCAGAGCTTTGGGAAGCAGAAGCTGGTGGATGACCTGAGACCAGGAGTTGGAGACCAGACTGGGCAACATAGTGAGACTCCATCTCTACAAAAAAATAAAAAAAAAAAAATTAGCCAGGTGTGGCGGTGTGCACCTGTAGTCCTAGATACTTGTGAGACGGAAGTGGGAGGATTACATGAGCCCAGGAGTTTGTCATGCCACTGCACTCAAGCCTGGGTGACAGACACTGTCAAAAAAGAAAGAAAGAAAGAAAGAAAGAAAGAAAGAAAGAAAGAAAGAAAGAAAGAAAGAAAGAAAGAAAAGAAAAGAAAAGAATTCAAGGCAAAACTTTCCAGGGGAGGAAAATATAACAAACAAACACTGGATATAGTAATGGGGGTGCAGTGATGAGATGCAGGAGTGGAGGTACAGTGATGGGGTGCAGTGATGAGGTATAGAGATGGGATGCAGCGATAGGGCACAGCCTGCATGTATGGGAGGTAGTGGCCTGCAGTGGTGGGGTACAGTGATGAGTATATTGGTGAGCGTTCAGTGGTAGGGCACAGTAATGGGGATACAGTGATGTAGTACAACGGTGGGGTTGCAGTGATGGAGTGCAGTGATGCAGTGCAGTGGTGGGGTGCAGTGATGGGGTACAGTGTTAGGGGTACAGTGGCAGGGTGCATTGATGGGGTGCATTGATGGAGTGCAGCAATGGGCTGTAGAAATGGGGAGCTTTGGTGGAGTGCAGTGGTGTGGGTGTAGTGACTAGGGTAGCAGTGGAGCTGCAGTGGTGGGGTGCAGTGGCAGGGGTGCAGTGGTAGGGTAGAGCAATGGGATAATGGTGGAGGTGCAGTGATGGGGTGTGGTGATGGGATGCAGTGGTGGGGGTGCAGTGATGGGGTGCTGCAATGGAGTGTAGTGATGGGGTGCAGCATTGGGGTGTAGTGATGGGGTGCAGTGGTGGGGTACAGTGATGGGGTGCAGTGATGGAGGTAGTGGTGGAGGTGCAGTGATGGGTGTAGTGATGAAGTGCAGTGGTGGGGTGCAGTGGTGGGGGTGCAGTGGTAGGGTATAGCGATGGGATAATAGTGGAGGTGCAGTGATGGGGTGCAATGGTGGGAAGCAGTGGTGGGGTGCATTGGGGGAGTTCAGTGATGGGGTGCTGCAATGGGGTGTAGTGATGGGATGCAGTAGTGGGATGCAGTGACGAAGTGCAGCAATGGGCTATAGAAATGGAGTGCAGTGGTGGGGTGCAGTGGTGGGGGTAGTGGTGGGGGTAGTGGTGGAATGCAGTGTGGGGGTGCAGTGATGGGGCACAGTGATGGGGCACAGTGATGGGGTGCACTGGTAGAGTGCAGTGATGGGGTGCAGTGGTGGGGTTAGTGGTGGGGTGCAGTGATGGGGTGCAGTGGTAGAGTGCAGTGATGGAGTGCAGTGGTGAGGATAGTGGTGGAATGCAGTGATGGGGCACAGTGATGGGGTGCAGTGGTAGAGTGCAGTGATGGGGTACAGTGTTTGGGGTAGTGGTGGGGTGCAGTGATGGGGTGCAGTGGTGGGGGTAACAGTGGGGTTGCAGTGAGACCTTAGTTTGGAATCATAGAATGGAGCCAGATAAGAAAAGATTTGAAGATGAACTTAGTGTTTGGGTTTAATATGAATGTGTGAGAGGTTTGAAGAAACAGGTTATGAGATGGAAGCTTTAAGGCTTCCCAGCTGTGGGTCCATATGTGGTGTATGGGGCATTGCCTAGTGACCTGATTCCAGCACCAGAGCACCACTCCTTTGTTTTGTCCACCTACAGACTGGTTTCCACCCTGAGGCAGCTGTCATTGCTCTCCTACCTTCAAAGTTCCTTTAGCCTCTCTTTATGAGGATCCCAAAGTGGGCTTTGATCTTTACCACCTATCAGCAGAGGTAGATGAACCTATGTTTTAAGCCAAGCTGCTTAAAGAACAAGCCCTTAGCCCTCATCTTGGTTTTCTCCCTCAGGGTTTCAGCAGAGTAATCTGGGAGAACAGGGAGAGCCTATCAAAGGTCTGTGTCTCCCAGGGGCCATCCAGGCCACTGACCTGTGCTACTGATGGGGACATCAAGGTCCAAGGTGGTTATTCAGCTTTCTAGAAGATTAAGTAATTTTTCATGGCCCAAGAACTGCAGAAGCTGGCCCATCCTCCCAGATCTTTCTATTGCCTCTCTTTTCCTACTCCCTCCTCCCCAAATTGCAAAGCCTGCAGCTCAAGGGCAGGAAACCTGAGCTCTAGTCCCAGTTGCTGCTTCTCAGCTTTGTGATATTGGATGAGCAATCCCACCTTGCAAAATCCCAGTTTCCTCATCTACAAAGTGAGACTAATCGCATTAAATTAGGTAACAGATGCAAAGAAAGCATTTAGCCCAGGGTCTGGTACCTGTAAGGGATTCTGTAAATGAAGGCTAGTGGCATTGATTCCTGACATTATCAGTATTCCTCACAGAGTAGGTCCTGTGCATTAGGGGATGCCTGCGACAGAGGCGGTACCTAGAGAGAACAGCAAATAGAAGACATTTCATTAGGAAACCATTTCCTCTATAGTTCTCTTTGCATTCTGATTTTGTAGAAGTGAAAGACTCAGTTTGGTGGTATTATAATATGTCATATATATATACACACACACAAACATATATACGTGTATATATATACACACACATATATATAATGCTTGTTAATTTCCATTTTTAGCAAGGAGAATTCTTCGCCCCTCTGGTTAATGATAGATAATTACATCTAACTCAATCTGGTAAAGTCCTATTCAGTAATTTAAACAGTCTTTTTAGATAGCATAATCACTTCAAATAAATCCATAGCCTCTCAGATTTGCTCCCCACCCTACCCGCACTCCTTGCCAAGATGGTGTCTGACTGTGTAAGTCAAGGGATGCTAATAGGACCACATGAGTGAGAGGGCTAGGGAGCTTGGACCCACTTGCAGAAGTCCTTGCATTGTTGTGGTCTCCACAGCAACGTCCCGCTGCCCGGGCTCCTGGGAGGAGGATGAATTCTCACGTGGTGAGCTCATGGTCTGTCCTCTCGTCTTGATCAAAGCCCATTGACCCTCCCTGGCTGGCTCAGTGCCCCACCTCACCATGCACAGTGCTCAACACTGTGCTCCAGCACAGTCCAGGCTGTGGTTTCACTCTGTTCTCGAATACATGAAGCGCA
>NW_020256434.1:0-1071 GCF_003255815.1 Theropithecus gelada
TTCTTTGTGTTCTGTGAAATCATCTCACAGAGTTACAGCTTTCCATTTAAGAAGGCTTTCGCTAAGACAGTTCTTTTGGAATTAGCAAAGTGATATTTGGAAGCCCATAGAGGGCTATGGTGAAAAAGGAAATATCCTCAGATGAAATCTGGAAAGAAGCTTTCTGAGAAACTGCTTAGTGTTCTGTTAATTCATCTCACAGAGTTACATCTGTATTTCGTGGATGTCTTACCTAGCCTTATTTCTGTGGAATCTGAGAACAGATATTTCGGATCCCCTTGAAGACTAGAGGGCCAAAGGAAATATCCTCCGATAACAAAGAGAAAGAAGCGTTCTATGAAACTTCTTTGTGTTATGTGAAATCATCTCACAGAGTTACAGCTTTCCCCTCAAGAAGTCTTCCGCTAAGACAGTTCTTGTGGAATTGGCAAAGTTATATTTGGAAGCCCATAGAGGGCTACGGTGAAAAAGGAAATATCCTCAGATGAAATCTGGAAAGAAGCTTTCTGCGAAACTGCTTAGTGTTCTGTTAATTCATCTCACAGAGTTACCTCTGTATTTCGTGGATCTCTTTGCTAGCCTTATTTCTGTGGAATCTGAGAACAGATATTTCGGATCCCTTTGAAGACTATAGGGTCAAAGGAAATATCCTCCGATAACAAAGAGACAGAAGCTTTCTGAGAAACTTCTTTGTGTTCTGTGAAATCATCTCACAGAGTTACAGCTTTCCCCTCAAGTAGCCTTTCGCTAAGACAGTTCTTGCGGAATTGGCGAGGTCATATTTGGAAGCCCATAGAGGACTATGGTAAAATAGGAAATATCCTCAGAAGAAATCTGGAAAGAAGCTTTCTGAGAAACTGCTCTGTGATGTGTGACTTCCACTCACAGAGTAACCTCTGTATTTCGTGGATCTCTTTTCTAGCCTTATTTCTGTGGAATCTGAGAACAGATATTTCGGATCCCTTTGAAGACTATAGGGCCAAAGGAAATATCCTCCGATAACAAAGAGAAAGAAGCTTTCTGAGAAATTTCTTTGTGTTCTGTGAAATCATCTCACAGAGCTACAGCTTT
>NW_020256435.1:0-1071 GCF_003255815.1 Theropithecus gelada
ACTAAGCAGTTTCTCAGAAAGCTTCTTTCCAGATTTCATCTGGGATATTTCCTTTTTCGCCATAGCCCTCTATGGGCTTCCAAATATCACTTTGCCAATTCCTCAAGAACTGTCTTAGCGAAAGGCTTCTTGCCGGGAAAGCTGTAACTCTGTGAGGTGATTTCACAGAACACAAAGATGTTTCTCAGAAAGCTTCTTTCTCTTTGTTATCGGAGGATATTTCCTTTGGCCCTATAATCTTCAAAGGGATCCGAAATATCTCTTCTCAGTTTCCACAGAAATAAGGCTAGCAAACAAATCCACGAAATACAGATGTAACTCTGTGAGTGGAAGTCACACATCCCAGAGCAGTTTCTCAGAAAGCTTCTTTCCAGATTTCATCTGAAGATATTTCCTTTTTCACCATAACCCTCTACGGGCTTCCAAATATCACTTTGCCAATTCCACAAGAACTGTCTTAGCGAAAGGCTTCTTGAGGGGAAACCTGTAACTCTGCGAGATGATTTCACAGAACACAAGGAAGTTTCTCAGAAAGCTTCTTCCTCTTTGTTATGGGAGGATATTTCCTTTGACCCTATAGTCTACAAAGGGATCCGAAATATCTATTCTCAGATTCCACAGAAATAAATCTAGCAAAGAGATGCACGAAATACAGATGTAACTCTGTGAGTGGAAATCACACATCACAGAGCAGTTTCTCAGAAATCTTCCTTCCAGATTTCATCTGAGGATATTTCGTTTTTCACCATAGACCTCTATGGGCCTCCAAATATCACTTTGGGAATCACACAAGAACTGTCTTAGCGAAAGGCTTCTTGAGGGAGAAGCTGTAACTCTGTGAGATGATTTCACAGAAGACAAAGAAGTTTCCAAGAAAGCTTCTTTCTCTTTGTTATCAGAGGATATTTCCTTTGGCCCAATAGTCCTCCAAGGGATCCGAAATATCTCTTCTCAGATTCCATAGAAATAAGTCTAGCAAAGATATGCTCGAAACACAGATGTAACTCTGTAAGATGAATTAACAGAACACTAAGCAGTTTCTCAGAAAGCTTCTTTCCAGATTTCATCTGA
>NW_020256436.1:0-1071 GCF_003255815.1 Theropithecus gelada
ACATTGAAATGCCATTTGGAGATCATCCCCCTCACACACACCTGGTGTGGAACAAAGGTAACAGGGGCCAAAAGGAGAAAATTTGAGCCTTGCTAGTTCAATATTGTTGCTGAACGAAGTGACTCGTGTCTATTCTGTTACATGTATTTTACATTGGCTGGGAAGGAAAATATTAATGTGATTCCCCATGAAGCCTGTTGGGCAGCATCTTGCAAAATTGAGAAGCTTTGCTTATGGTTCCATCAAACAGAAAAGGATGATTTTATTTAGTAATGGGGCTTGGCTCCCATATCTATGATACAGTGAACGGGGACATCAAAGCTGCTCTGTTCTGAAAGCTGCAGAGAAAGGGAACCCAGAAACCTGGTTTGCTGGCAAAAAAAAAGGGCAAGAAATTCTTACCAGCCAAGTTTCTCATCTTTTTTTTTTCTGTCTCCCTCCTTCTCCCACTGTTTGTGTGTGTGTATATGTGTGTGAGTGCAAATGTAAACATGATTGTTTGTCTCCTCTACAAAGGTTTAATAGAAAAAAGGAATTGTGAGACTAGTCTTAGGCTGTAGCAAATCTGGGGCAATTTTTGCTAAGAATTTATCTTTCCATTTTGTTCTTTAATGGAGAGAGAGGTATCACAGGAGAGAAGATGGGCTTAGGACCACTATAAGCCTGCTTTTCAAGCCAGCCTGGCAGCTGGTCATTTACAAAGTTGCTGGGGGTCCCTGAGACTAGTGCCATATGAAGTTTCTCTCTTTTTGTTTTATATACTTGAGAGCTTAACCTTGTGACCATGTGAGAAAGAAACCTTGATACTTTCTCTTGGTCTCTGCCATCCAGCAGACAGGAATTTGGGGGTTCATTTACAGCCCTAAACATTATCGTGGTTAGTTAAAAGCCTTTGCAAGCTTGAAACTGACTCCTGTAGGCTCTTTCTGGGAAGAGCAACAGAACCTGCTGAATGCTGTAGCTCAGTAACCAAGGCTTTGGTCTTTGGACAGTGGCTGCCCCCAGATTCAATTCATGGCTTTGGGATTGATTCCTTTCTGGTTTGTTATTTGTGTAACTTTGCCATTTTTT
>NW_020256437.1:0-1071 GCF_003255815.1 Theropithecus gelada
TCACAGGATTACTGAAACTAACAGAATTCCTGTCTGTATTCTTAATAACTCCATGGATTTTAGTGTTTAAACCTGCCATCCTGATTATGTCAAACCTCTGCAAACTTAAGAGACATAATGGATAGTCCACAATACAGCTTCAATTGACAAAAAAAAAAAGTTTAGAATTTGCTATAATTCTAATTGAGAAAACTGCTCTTAACAACGACTTACTGATCTAAGCACTTGAGTAACTGAACAAAGAGACACAAAATCCTGAGAGGGCCATTCTCTACTTAATGAAAGACTACTCACTGCAAATTTCTAAAGACCTTCTGAATGGCAGTGAATAACTGAAGGTATAAAGGAAAAGGTATTATTCTGTAAGCTGATACACAGTGCCAATAATATTCATTTTAATGTCTCAACCACTGATAAAAGTCAGACTCGGGCAGGAATGGTGGCTGACACCTGTAATCCTAGCATTTTGGGAGGCTGAGGCGGGTGATTCGCTTGAGCCCAGGAGTTCAAGATCAGTCTGGGAAACATGGCAAAAACCTCATCTCTACTAAAAAAAAAAAAAAAAAAAAAAACTGAGATTGGAGGATGACCTGAGCTTGGGGAGGTCAAGGCTGTGGTAAGCTGTGATTGCACCACTGCACTACAGCCTGGGGAACCGAGTGAGACCCCATCTCAAAAACAAACAAACAAAAAAAGTTAGATTGATGTTATTGGAAAGGAAAGATTTAAAGGAATTAGCACATATCCAACTCCAACTTTTCTAAAAATATCTTACGTTTCTGAGATATAAGAATTTACATATTACACTTATGTATTCAGTGTTTCTTAAGCAGGAGTGTATCCAGATTTTGAGAAATTTGTTGTTGTTGTTAGAGACAGGGTCTCATGTTGACCAGGCTAGACTCGAACTCCTGAGCTCAAGCAATCCTCCCACCTCAGCCTCCCTAGCAGCTGGGACTACAGCCATGCACCACCATGCCTGGCTTCAAGGAAACATTTTTAAATGTACATATCCAGGCTTTATTAGACTTACTCTATCAAAATCTTCAGGGGAAAACCTAGACTTGTGGA
>NW_020256438.1:0-1071 GCF_003255815.1 Theropithecus gelada
CACTAGGCCTGCCTTACAAGAGACCCTGAAGGAAGCACTCAACATGGAAAGGAACAACCGGTACCAGCCATTGCAAAAACATGCCAAAATGTAAAGACCATCGAGGCTAGGAAGAAACTGCATCAACTAACGAGCAAAATAACCAGTTAATATCATAATGGCAGGATCAAGTTCACACATAACAATCTTAACCTTAAATGTAAATGGACTAAATGCTCCAATTAAGAGACACAGACTGGCAAACTGGATAAAGAGTCAAGACCCATCAGTCTGCTGTATTCAGGAGACCCATCTCACACGCAGAGACATACATAGGCTCAAAATAAAGGGATGGAGGAAGATTAAGCAAATGGAGAACAAAAGAAAGCAGGGGTTGCAATACTAGTCTCTGATAAAACAGACTTTAAACCATCAAAGATCAAAAGAGACAAAGAAGGCCATTACATAATGGTAAAGGGATCAATTCAACAGGAAGAGCTAACTATCCTAAATATATATGCACCCAATACAGGAGCACCCAGATTCATAAAGCAAGTCCTTAGAGACTTACAAAGAGACTTAGACTCCCATACAATAATAATGGGAGACTTCAACACTCCACTGTCAACATTAGACAGATCAACGAGACAGAAAGTTAACAAGGATATCCAGGAATTGAACTCATCTCTGCAGCAAGCAGACCTAATAGACATCTATAGAACTCTCCACCCCAAATCAACAGAATATACATTCTTCTCAGCACCACATCGTACTTACTCCAAAATTGACCATATAATTGGAAGTAAAGCACTCCTCAGCAAATGTACAAGAACAGAAATTATAACAAACTGTCTCTCAGACCACAGTGCAATCAAACTAGAACTCAGGACTAAGAAACTCAATCAAAACCGCTCAACTACATGGAAACTGAACAACCTGCTCCTGAATGACTACTGGGTACATAACGAAATGAAGGCAGAAATAAAGATGATCTTTGAAACCAATGAGAACAAAGATACAACATACCAGAATCTCTGGGACACATTTAAAGCAGTGTGTAGAGGGAAATTTATAGCACTAAATGCCCACAAG
>NW_020256439.1:0-1070 GCF_003255815.1 Theropithecus gelada
AAAGCTCCTTTCTCTTTGTTATCGGAGGATATTTCCTTTGGCCCTATGGTTTTCAAAGGGATCCAAAATATCTGTGCTCAGATTCCACAGAAATAAGGCTAGCAAAGAGATAAACGAAATACAGATGTAACTCTGTGAGATGAATTAACAGAACACTAAGCAGTTTCTCAGAAAGATTCTTTCCAGATTTCACTGAGGATATTTCCTTTTTCACCATAGCCCTATATGGCCTTCCAAATATCACTTTGCCAATTCCAGAAGAACTGTCTTAGTGAAAGGCTTCTTGAAGGGAAACCTATAACTCTGTGAGATGATTTCACAGAACACAAAGAAGTTTCTCAGAAAGCTTGTTTCTCTTTGTTATCGGAGGATATTTCCTTTGGCCCTATAGTCTTCGACGGGATCTGAAATATCTGTTCTCAGATTCCACAGAAATAAGGCTAGCAAAGAGATGCAAGAAATACAGATGTAACTCTCTGAGTGGAAGTCGCACATCACAGAGTTGTTTCTCAGAAAGCTTCTTTCCAGATTTCATCTGAGGATATTTCCTTTTTCACCATAGCCCTCTATGTGCTTCCAAATATCACTTTTCCAATTCCACAAGAACTGTCTTCGCGACAGGCTTCTTGAGGGGAAAGCTGTAACTCTGGGAGATGATTTCACAGAACACAAAGAAGTTTCTCGGAAAGCTTCTTTCTCTTTCTTATCGGAGGATATTTCCTTTGGCCCTATAGTCTTCAAAGGGATCCGAAATATCTGTTCTCAGATTCCACAGAAATAAGGCTAGCAAAAAGATCCACGAAATACAGATGTAACTCTGTGAGATGAATTAACAGAACATTAAGCAGTTTCTCAGAAAGCTTCTTTCCAGATTTCATCTGAGGATATTTCCTTTTGCACCATAGCCCTCTATGGCCTTCCAAATATCACTTCGCCAATTTCACAAGGAATGTCTTAGCGAAAGGCTTCTTGAGGGGAAAGCTGTAACTCTGTGAGATGACTTCGCAGAACACAAAGAAGTTTCTCAGAAAGCTTCTTTGTCTTTGTTATCGGAGGATATTTCCTTTGGC
>NW_020256440.1:0-1070 GCF_003255815.1 Theropithecus gelada
GTTCTCAGATTCCACAGAAATAACGCTAGCAAAGAAATCCACGAAATACACATGTACTTCTGGGAGATGAATTAACAGAACACTCAGCAGTTTCTCAGAAAGCTTCCTTCCAGATTTCATCTGAGGATATTTCCTTTTTCACCATAGCCCTCTATGGACTTCTAAATATCACTTTGCCAATTCCACAAGAACTGTCTTAGCGAAAGGCTTCTTGAGGGGAAAGCAGTAACTCTGTTAATTGGTTTCACAGAACACAAAGAAGTTTCTCAGAAAGCTTCTTTCTCTTTGAAATCGGAGGATATTTCCTTAGGCCTAGAGTGTCAAAGGGATCCGAAATATCTGTTCTCAGATTCCAAAGAAATAAGGCTAGCAAAGAGATCCACGAAACACAGATGTAACTCTGTGAGATGAGTTAACAGAACACTCAGCAGTTTCTCAGAAAGCTTCTTTCCCGACTTCATCTGAGGATATTTCCTTTTTCACCAAAGCCCTCTATGGGCTTCCAAATATCACTTTGCCAATTCCACAAGAACTGTGTTAGCAAAAGGCTTCTGGAGGGGATAGCTGTAGCTCTGTGAGATGATTTCACAGAACACAAAGAAGATTCTCAGAAAGATTCTTTCTCTTTGTTATCGGAAGATATTTCCTATGGCCCTATAACCTTCAAAGGGATCCGAAATATCTGTTCTCAGATTCCACAGAAATAAAGCTAGCAAGGAGATCCACGAAATACAGATATAACTATGTGAGATGAATTAACAGAACACTCAGCAGTTTCTCAGAAATCTTCTTTCCATATTTCTTCTGAGGATATTTCCTTTTTCACCATAGCCCTCTACGCGCTTCCAAATATCACTGTGGCAATTCCACAAGAACTGTCTTAGCGAAAGCCTTCTGGAGGGGAAAGCTGTAACTCTGTGAGATGATTTCACAAAACACAAAGAAGTTTCTCAGAAAGCTTCTTTCTGTTTGTTATTGGAGGATATTTCCTTTGGCCGTATAGTCTTCAAAGGGATCTGAAATATGTGTTCTCAGATTCCACAGAAATAAGGCTAGCAAAGAGATCCACG
>NW_020256441.1:0-1070 GCF_003255815.1 Theropithecus gelada
CGATAACAAAGAGAAAGAAGCTTTCTGAGAACCTTCTTTGTGTTTTGCGAAATCATCTCACAGAGTTACAGCTTTGCTCTGAAGAAGCCTTTCGCTAAGACACTCTTTGTGGAATTGGCAAAGTGATATTTGGAAGCCCATAGAGGGCTATGGTGAAAAAGGAAATATCCTAAGATGAAATCTCGAAAGAAGCTTTCTGAGAAACGGCTCTGTGATGTGTGACTTCCACTCACAGAGTTACATGTGTATTTCGTGGATCTCTTTGCTAGCCTTATTTCTGTGGAATCTGAATACACATATTTCGGATCCCTTTGAAGACTATAGGGCCACAGGAAATGTCCTCCGATACCATAGAGAAAGAAGCTTTCTGAGAAACTTCTTTGTGTTCTGTGAAATCATCTCACAGAGTTACAGCTTTCCCCTCAAGAAGCCTTTCGCTAAGACACTGTTTGTGCAATTGGCAAAGTGATATTTGGAAGTCCATAGAGGGCTATGGTGAAAAAGGAAATATCCTCAGATGAAATCTGGAAAGAAGCTTTCTGAGAAACTGCTTAGTGTTCTGTTAATTCATCTCAAAGAGTTACATGTGTATTTCGTGGATCTCTTTGCTAGGCTTATTTCTGTGGAATCTGAGAACAGATATTTCGGATAACTTTGAACAGTATAGGGCCAAAGGAAATATCCTCCGATAACAAAGAGAAAGAAGCTATCTGAGAAACTTCTTTCTGTTCTGTGAAATCATCTTTCTGAGTTACAGCTTTGCCCTCAAGAAGCCTATCGCTAAGACAGTTCTTGTGGAATTGGCAAAGTGATATTTGGAAGCCCATAGAGGGCTATGGTGAAAAAGGAAATATCCTCAGATGAAATCTGGAAAGAAGCTTTCTGAGAAACTGCTTAGTGTTCTGTTAATTCATCTCACAGAGTTACATCTGTGTTTCTTGGATCTCTTTGGTAGCCTTATTTCTGTGGAATCTGAAAACAGATATTTCGGATCCCTTTGAAGACTATAGGGCCAAAGGAAATATCCTCCGATAAGAAAGAAAAACAAGCTTTCTAAGAAACTTCTTTGT
>NW_020256442.1:0-1070 GCF_003255815.1 Theropithecus gelada
CCTCTATGGGCTCCAAATATCACTTTGCCAATTCCACAAGAACTGTCTTAGCGAAATTCTTCTTGAGGGGAAAGCTGTAACTCTGTGAGGTGATTTCACAGAACACAAAGAAGATTCTCAGAAAGCTTCTTTCTCTTTGTTATGGAAGGATATTTCCTTTGGCCCTATAGACTTCAAAGGGATCCGAAATATCTGTTCTCAGATTCCACAGAAATAAGGCTAGCAGGAGATCCACGAAATACAGATGTAACTCTGTGAGTGGAAGTCACACATCAAAGAGCAGTTTCTCAGAAAGCTGCTTTCCAGATTTCATGTGAGGATATTTCCTTTTTCAACATATCCCTCTATGGGCTTCCAAATATCACTTTTCCAATTCCACAAGAACTGACTCAGCAAAAGGCTTCTGAGGGGAAAGCTTTAACTCTGTGAGATGATTTCACAGAACACAAAGAAGTTTCTCAGAAAGCTTCTTTCTCTTTGTTATCGGAGGATATTTCCTTTGGCCTCTTTGTTATCGGAGGATATTTCCTTTGGCCCTATAGTCTTCAAAGGGATCCGAAATATCTGTTCTCAGATTCCACAGAAATAAGGCTAGCAAAGAGATCCACGAAATAGAGATATAACTCTGTGAGTGGAAGTGATACATCACAGAGCACTTTCTCAGAAAGCTTCTTTCCAGATTTCTTCTGAGGATATTTCCTTTTTCACCATAGCCCTCTATGGGCTTCCAAATATCACTTTGCCAATTCCACTAGAAGTGTCTTAGCTAAAGGCTTCTTGAGGGGAAAGCTGTAACTATGTGAGACGATTTCACAGAACACAAAGAAGTTTCTCAGAAAGCTTCTTTGTCTTTGTTACCAGGGGATATTTCCTTTGGCCCTGTAGTCCAAAAAGGGATCCGAAATATCTGTTCTCAGATTTCACAGAAATAAGGCTACCAAAGAGATCCACGAAATACAGATGTAACTCCGTGAGATGAATTAACAGAACACTAAGCAGTTTCTCAGAAAGCTTCTTTCCAGATTTCATCTGAGGATATTTCCTTTTTCACCATAGAGGGCTATGGTGAT
>NW_020256443.1:0-1070 GCF_003255815.1 Theropithecus gelada
CTTTCCCGTCAAGAATCCTTTCCCTAAGACAGTTCATGTGGAATTGGCAAAGTGATATTTGGAAGCCCATAGAGGGCTATGGTGAAAAAGTAAATATCCTCAGATGAAATCTGGAAAGAAGCTTTCTGAGAAACTGCTTAGTGTTCTGTTAATTCATCTCACAGATTTACATCTGTATTTCATGGATCTCTTTGCAAGCCGTATTTCTGTGGAATCTCAGAACAGATATTTCCGATCCCTTTGAAGACTATAGGGCCAAAGGAAATATCTTCCGATAACAAAGAGCAAGAAGCTTTCTGAGAAACTTCTTTGTGTTCTGTGAAATCATCTCACAGAGTTACAGCTTTCCCGTCAAGAAGCCTTTCGCTAAGACAGTTCTTGTGGAATTGGCAAAGTGATATTTCGAAGGCCTTAGAGGGCTATGGCGAAAAAGGAAATATCCTCAGATGAAATCTGGAAAGAAGATTTCTCAGAAACTGCTCTGTGATGTGTGAATTCCACTCCCAGAGTTACGTCTGTATTTCGTGGATCTCTTTGCTAGCCTTATTTCTGTGGAAACTGAGAACAGATATTTCGAATCCCTTTGAAGGCTATAGGGCCAAAGGAAATATCCTCCGATAACAAAGAGAAAGAAGCTTTCTGAGAAACTTCTTTGTGTTCTGTGAAATCATCTCACAGAGTTACAGCTTTCACCTCAAGAAGCCTTTCGCTAAGAGAGTTCTTCTGCAATTGGCAAAGTGGTATTTGGAAGGCCATAGAGGGCTATGGTGAAAAAGGAAATATCCTCAGATGAAATCTGGAAAGAAGCTTTGTGAGTAAATGCTTACTGTTCTGTTAATTCATCTCACAGAGTTACATTTGTATTTCGTGAATCTCCTTGCTAGCATTATTTCTGTGGAATCTGAGAACAGATAATTCGGATCCCTTTGAAGACTATAAGGCCAACGGAAATACCCTCCGATAACAAAGAGAAAGAAGCTTTCTGAGAAACTTCTTTGTGTTCTGTGAAATCATCTCACAGATTTACAGCTTTCCCCTCAAGAAGCCTTTCGCTAAGACAATTCTTGTGG
>NW_020256444.1:0-7169 GCF_003255815.1 Theropithecus gelada
CTGCATTAGATTCTTATAGGAGCGCAAACCCTATTGTGAACTGTGCATGTGAGGGATCTAGGTTGTGAGCTACTTATGAGAATCTAATGCCTGATGATCTGAGGTGGTTTCATCCTGAAACCATTCCCCAACCCCAACCCCTTCAACCTCTGTGTAAAACTTTTCTTCCATGAAACCAGTCACTGGTGCCAAAAAGGTCGGGGACCACTGCTCTAGCCTAACAAAACAACATTTTATATTGATGCCTTCCCTTGAACCCAGCTGTCCACTACCACTACTCTCCTGCCTCCACGAGGCACCTGTGCAGAAGTTATCTATCCCAGGAGGCAGAGCCCATGCAGCTGACAGGCTCTGCACAATCCTGTAAACTACTGACAAATTTCACCTGTTACGTGACTAGGCGCACTTTATCAGACTATCTTCCATGTATCTGATATAAAAACCACAGTCAAATACACCCTTAATACCACAGCACCAAGCTGACTAAGCATGACTAGCATTTTCAAACAGTTATTTCTTAAATGCTCACTTGCAGCTTGTACGTTTGTTTTGCATTGTATGAGGGCTCCCAAGCAGACAGGTGATAGTAACACGGTATGTAAGACCAAGTCACGCTTAAGATAGCCAGGTGCAGTGTCTCACACTTGTAGTCCCCACTGAGGCAGGAGAACTGTGTGAGCTCAGGAGTCCAAGGCTGCAGTGAGCTATGATCATGCCACTGCACTCCAGCCTGGGTGACAGCATGAGACTCGGACTCTAAAAAAAAAATGTTTTTAATTAAAATTCTGTCCAATTTAGTATGCATTGTTCCCACCCTGTAGCAGGCTCTGGGAGATACAAGAAAAGTATATAACACAGTTAAGGAGTTCACAGACTAATAATAGCTGTTACCAATAAATGAATATACATTGCAGTTTATTTAAAAAGATATTCATGTGCATATACCCATTTGATGCTCTCAATAACCCAGTAAAATAAAGGTTATTATCCCTCACATAAAAACCAAGAAAGTAGGCCAGGCGCAGTGGCTCACGCCTATAATTCCAGCATTTTGGGAGGCTGAGGCAGGCAGATCACCTGAGGTCAGGTGTTTAAGACCAGCCTCACCAACATTGCAAAACCCGTCTCTACTAAAAATACAAAAATTAGCTGGGCGTGGTGGCATGCACCTGTAATCCCAGCTACTCAGGAGGCTGAGGCAGGAGAATAGCTTGAACCCAGGAGGTGGAGGTTGCAGTGAGCCGAGATTGTGCCAGTGCACTCCAGCCTGCATGACAGAGCGAGACTCTGTCTCAAAAAATAAATAAATAAACATAAAAAAATAAAAATAAAAGTGAGGAAAGTGAGGCTTAGGAAAGTGAGGCTTAGGAAAGAGAGATAACCTGCCTCCATGCAAAGACCACACAGTTAGGGACTACAAAGGCAATAGGTAAGCCTGAACCCAGGTCTCCTGACCCTAAAACTTACATTCTTTTCAACGACATGTTGTGATACCTCTTCAGCTGTGCAGGAGAGTAAAGTGAGGCAGCCTTCCTGGTTTGTGAGCTGCTAGAGGACAAAGACAATGTCCACACCTGCCTTCTTTCCTCAGGGCTTGGCACAGAGGACATACTCAGAGTCTGTCTGTTTGACAAATACCTGACTGCAGCAGGAGCTGAGCTCTGGGAAAGATCAGTGGGAGCCGGAGTGGCTGAGGAAGCCTTCTTGTCAGAGGTGGCACTTGGCCTAAACCTCGTAGGACTGGGGGTATGGTGGGGAGGAATAGCAGGGGCAAAGACTCAAGGCCAGACAGGGCCAGATTCACCTCCCTCAGGAGAGCCTTTCTGATCTTTGTTTCTGCAGGCCCGGGGCTCAAGCCCAGTGACACTAGACCTCATCATTCCCTTCCTGAGGCCAGGGCGCTGTGTCCTGGTAAGGAAACCTACTCTCACTCTACATACAGAGCCCTGGCATCTACTCCCCTGGTAGCACTCACCCGTGGAAAATCCATTCTGCAGAAATGTTTGGTTTGGCCAGCACGGTGTTTTGAATCGAAATTACTTACCGCCATTTACATATATAAACAAAGCTGGATTTCTGACTTCTGTTAAAAAATCAGAAAAACCTAGTGCCGGGTGTCCGCACTCTGGCATAGTGACAATGGCCTGGAGCTCAGCGCCTTCTGATTGTTTCAGTCAGGGCCTGTGCTCTCCAGATGCTCACAGCAGCTCTGGTCAACTTTGAGTTTACTTCTCGAGTTTGGCCCCTGTCACACTTGAGTTTGCCACCATTGACCTGTGCTGTGCCAGGCCAGGAGCTGGAGCAGACACAAACCCACCTGGGAAGAATTTCCTAGCCAGTGGGAACTCCCCTCTCCCCCAGCTCCACACTTCACTCAGCTCCCTGGGGAGGAGAATATGCCTGGTTCATAGGGCTGGGGGACTCTGTGCCCTCAGGTGTGGCGGTCAGATGTCCAGTTTGCCTGGAAGCACCTCTTGTGTCCAGCTGGTGAGTTCTTGGGGAGGGGGAGGTAAGAGGGAGGCTGGGCACTGAGGAACTGGGCTTGGCCTCACCCTGCTTGACTCAGTCTCTTTCAGACGCCTGGGGCTCTTGATCCTGGCACTGCTGGCCCTCCTCAGCCTACTGGGTGTTGTTCTGGCCCTCACCTGCCGGCGCCCACAGTCAGGTAAGCTCACCTGGGGGTAACCTGAGTAGTCAGACCTGCCCAGCTCCGAGGCTAGCTGCCCCCTCACCCTCCCCTGTCTGAGCTCTTTGCACTGCACCCAGTCTCTTGTTACCCAGGCAGGGATCCTCAGGCCCCCAAGTGGGCAGGAATGGTTAAGGCAGGGCAAAGGGCCCTCTGAGCAGATTGTCACTGTACTAAGTCTCTGGACAAAAGGCTAGTGGGGCAGAAATCCAGCCTGCGCTGTACTCGCCCAGCCTGGAGCCCTAGCCCTCTTTTCAGACGGGGTGCCTTTATCTAATTAGCCCATAGGCTAGGGCTGCTTTTGGTACCAACCCCCAGAGCAAACAAGGGGCGGGGGCGGAGAGGCTAGAACCTTCGGTATCCGGAGAGGCTGGGGAGGAGAGGGCTGAGTAGTCTCTCAGCCCCCACCCCTTCATCTGTTGCTCCCCGCCACTAGGCCCGGGCCCAGCGCGGCCAGTGCTCCTCCTGCACGCCGCGGACTCCGAGGCGCAGCGGCGCCTGGTAGGAGCGCTGGCTGAACTGCTGAGGGCAGCGCTGGGCGACGGGCGCGACGTGATCGTGGACCTGTGGGAGGGGAGGCACGTGGCGCGCGTGGGCCCACTGCCGTGGCTCTGGGCTGCGCGGGCGCGCGTAGCGCGGGAGCAGGGCACGGTGCTGCTGCTGTGGAGCAGCGCCTGCCTTCGCCCGGCCCGCGGCCCCGACCCCCGCGCCACGCCCCTGCTCGCCCTGCTCCACGCTGCCCCGCGCCCGCTGCTGCTCGCTTACTTCAGTCGCCTCTGCACCAAGGGCGACATCCCCCCGTCGCTGCGCGCCCTGCCTCGCTACCGCCTGTTGCGCGACCTGCCGCGCCTGCTGCGGGCGCTGGAAGCGCGGCCTTCCGCAGAGGCCACCAGCTGGGGCCGCCTCGGTGCGCGGCAGCGCAGGCGGAGTCGCCTAGAGCTGTGCAGCCTGCTGGAACGAGAGGCCGCCCGACTAGACCTAGGTTGAGCAGAGCTCCACCGCAGTCCCTAGTGTCTGCGGCCGCAATGCAACGGACACTGGCTAGAATCCCGGAATGAGCCTGAGACCCTGGAATCCTTGGGATGCCTCGAGGACGACTGGCCGAAAAGCCTTATTCCCTGCCTCACAGGCCGGAAGTCCCAGCCCAGTCCCCGCGCGCGTCCCTCTTCCTCCTCATACTTTCCCTTGACTGAGAGCTCCTCTAACCCCTGTTCTGATAGGGGAGGGCGGTCTTCCCACTTCCTCTCCAGAAGTCCAGAAAGAGCAGTGTGCTTATGCTCCAGTCCAGGCTGGAGAGGTTGGGGCCGGGGTAGGGAGGCAGGAGCCATGTCAGTTCTGAAGGAGGGTGAGGGGGTGTGGGGGGGCGGGGGACGGCTGAGAGAAAACCTCCTTGGGGGCCAGGGATTCCCTTTCCCACACTGAGACTCTGCCCAGTGGGAGAGAGGACTCCGGACCTAGGAAAAGAGGCTTTTGGCTCTGGGTGTTAAGGACAATGGGAGTTGGGGGTGGGATGGGTGGTTGCTGGCGGTGGGGACCAAGATCCGGAAAGATGAATAAAGACAAACATGACAAACTAAAAAACACAGTGTGCTTCTCTAGTGTGGCTGAGGAGCCTGCCTGGGGGGTATGTGTCAGTGTACTGGCCCAAATCCTCGGTGTCCACACCGCGTGGCATCTGTCACATTCTTACAAGCAATGCCTCTGAAAGCAAAGGACGATGGGGCAATCTCCTTGATCCCCCCAGTGATTCTTACAAGAGGAGAGAGAAAAACAGAGCCTTTGCCAGCTGGTGTGTCCATCATCACAGAACCGGCCCACACCAACAGCACAGATGGGACCCCTGTCTGCCAGGCTCTGGGTCCTGGGTTCCTTCTACTCCCCATACCGCATTTCAGCAGGCAGTGGTGAAAAGCCCACTTTGTGGTGCCCTTTGGCGGTGCTTTTAGAGCTCCTGTCCCACAAAGGGTTACTGAGGCCCAAAAAGTGTGTGAGGGGACCGAGTGTGCCTAGTAAGGGGAGACCTAGTGGGCCCAGGACTCCAGGGCTGTGTCCGCCTTAGGGCTGGAGTGAGTAAGAGCTCCCTTACTCAGCCATGATGCATTCGCTGTCTTCTTCAGGGGCCCCTCCCAGCCAGGTGTCAGCAGAGGGAGAGGAGAGCCAAAGAAGGAGGAGGTGGGGCCACCACCCTAGTCCAAGGCTGCTGGCTCCCAAGCCTGGTGTTGGTGGGAGGGACAGAGAGGGGCGGGAACAGTCGGCTGCCTGCTGGGAGCCAAAACGAAACCACTCTGGACTGGAAGTAGGACGAGAGTTGGAACTCGCAGGACAGGGAGTGCACAAACTATCCAGTACAGCCCCCTCTGCCCCCTCTGGAGGCTGGGAAGGGATTCCAGCCCCTGCCACCCACAGACACGGGCTGACTAGGGTCAGGGGTAGGGTGTCTGCCCCCCTTAGGGGGGGCAGCACAGGGCCTCAGGCCTGGGTGCTGCCTGGCATCTAGAAGATGCCTGTGACCTGGTTCTTGCTGTCCTTGGCACTGGGTCGAAGCCCCATTGTCCTTTCTCTGGAGAGGCTTGTGGGGCCTCAGGACGCTACCCACTGCTCTCCGGTGAGTCTGGAACCCTGGGGAGATGGGGGAAGGCTCAGAGTTCAGTTCTTGGCTCAGCAAAGCCCTAGCCTGGCTCCTGTCACTGCTGCCACCGCCAGAACTGCCCTGTCTGGTCTGTCTGGTACTGATGGGAGAAGAGAAGAATGGGGAAGGGGCAAGAGCTGGGTCTGTCTTCCTCTGGGAGGGTCTGGGAATACGGAGCCCCAGAAAAAGGTAGGTGGAGGTCTCAGGCAGAGAACAGTGCCTAGAAGATGGGGGAACAAATTCTGACTCTCCTTTCCTTCCTTCCCAGGGCCTCTCCTGCCACCTCTGGGGTAAGTATCCCTACTTTTAAAAAGAATTTCCCAGGTTGGCTGAAGGGAGCAGAGCTGTCCCCCAGGTCCATGACCTCCATGTCCACCTCAGCCCCAGAGAACCAAGTTCTTTGGCTCTCTGGGTATGTCAGGTGCCACCAAATTCTGGGCTTGGAATAGCTTCAGCTCCCACCCACCCCTCCACACACAGACAGTGACATACTCTGCCTGCCTGGGGACATCGTGCCTGCTCCGGGCCCCGTGCTGGCGCCTACGCACCTGCAGACAGAGCTGGTGCTGAGGTGCCGCAAGGAGACCTACTGTGACCTCTGTGTGCGTGTGGCTGTCCACTTGGCCGTGCATGGTGAGCAAGTCATCCTGTGACAATGCATGTGAGTGTGTCTGGGGTGGGCATGAGAGCCAGGGAATCTCTCAGGCAGCACTGGGCATCCTCAGTGTTCTCCTGGAGGACACCAGCAGAAGGACTCCCAGGCCAGTGTGGTCTCCCCAGCCTCTGCTTCCCAGCACTGGGCTTTCCAGAAGGAAGCCAACCCCAAAGCCAGTCAGCCCAGAGCAGGGGGCCTCACCCAGGGCCTTGCTCTTGGGTCCTTCTAGGGCACTGGGAAGAACCTGAAGATGAGGAAAAGTTTGGAGGAGCAGCTGACTCAGGGGTGGAGGAGCCTAGGAATGGTGAGGAGAACCTGGCTGGCCCAAGTGCCCCATGCCAAGGCCTGGCCTGCCACTCCTGGGACTCACCAACCCCTGCCCTGTTGCCCACAGCCTCTCTCCAGGCCCAAGTCGTGCTCTCCTTCCAGGCCTACCCTACTGCCCGCTGCGTCCTGCTGGAGGTGCAAGTGCCTGCTGCCTTTGTGCAGTTTGGTCAGTCTGTGGTATGCAAAATAATAATAATAATAACCTTCTAAACCTAAAATCCAATAAAACACTTTCACATGCATTATCTCTTTGAGGATTACAAAAGAATTAAATTTATTGAAACCCTTCAGTACCAGGCATTACAGTCAGTGTTTTACAGGTATCAACTTATTTCTCACAACAGCCATGTGAGGTGGGACTATTCTTTTGATTCTGATCAGCGCTGTGGCCAAGTGCCTTCAGCCTGTTATGCCTCAGCCTTTATGTCTGTAAAATGGGGATAAGAATAGTTCTACTTCATATGCTTGACTATGAGAAATCACCAAGCAGTTTTCCTGGGTGCTTCTACTATTTTACCCTCCCACTAGCAGTGTATGGGAGTTTTCGTTGCTTCCCATCTTTGCCAGCACTTGATGGTGTAATTTTATTTTATTTTTAAATTAAATATATTTGAATTTTAAGTATATGGAACCCTCCATGAATTTGCATGTCATCCTCAGGCAGGGGCCATGCTAATCTTTTCTGTATTGTTCCAGTTGTAGTATATGTGGTGCCAAAACAAGCATAGGTGTTGTAATTGTAATAATTTTACTGCATATGTAGCGGTTTATCATTGTGGTTTTAATTTGTATCTCCCAATGACTGATGAAGTTGAGCACTTTTTTCACATGCTTATTGGCTATTTGTGTAACTTCCTTGTGAAACATTTCTT
>NW_020256445.1:0-1070 GCF_003255815.1 Theropithecus gelada
GGTCCCCACAATGGGCACCCAGCCAGTGCCCTTGCACTCTGCATGACGGTGGCTATTGTCACCTCAGAGCCCCTGAGTACAGAACAATGCATCCTTCCAGAGCTACATGTGAGGAAGGACCACGTGAGTCCCGGGAAAGAACTGAGGCCCTGCAGGGGTAGGTGGCCAGGACAGAGACCTGATGCCTGTGTGGAGAATCATCTGTGGGTGTGAGTGGCACTGTGGGGCCAGTGCCCGGGTTCTGCTGCTCCCCCTTCTCAAAGATCAGGGCCCGAGCAGGGACTGGAACTGCAGGGCCACCATCCATGTGTGAGGCCATCATGGGGACCTGAACACGGTGTCGTATGCAGACCCCACCCATCCATTAGCCCCAATTCCTGGCCAGCTTCTGCCAAGGTGAGAGGGTAGAATTTGGAAGGTGGGTGTAAGCTGAAGCCTGTCCCCCAGTGGCTGACATACAGTGGTGACACTCTGTGTGTGGGGGGAAGAAAGAGAGATCAGACTGTTATTGTGTCTATGTAGAAAGACGAAGACATAGGAAAGTCCATTTTGATCTGTCCTAAGAAAAATTCTTCTGCCTTGAGATGCTGTTAATCTGTAACCCTAGCCCCAACCCTGTGCTCCCAGAAGCATGTGCTCTATTGACTCAAGGTTGAATGGATTTAGGGCTGTGCAGGATGTGCCTTAGTAAAAATGTGTTTGTACCTCCTGGGCTCCAGGCTGCCAGCTGTCTGCCCAGGGTCTGAATGTCCTACTGTGACCTGTTTCCTCACCTGGCCTAGAGGAGAGAGAGGGAAGGCTTGTTTTGAGGATTAGGCAGGGTAATCCCAGTAAGCCCTCATTAGCTTGCCCATCCTCCAGGTCTTTTTGATTTCTTTTTTCTCTTCTTTGTTGTGAAACTCTGGAGAATTGTCCTCCAGCATGTCTTCAGTTGGGGAGGTGGAAAGGCTGGACCTTGCCCTTGACTTCAGGGCTCCTTCTGGGTGCCCCCTCCTCCTAGGGTTTTTAAAAACATATACTTAACAACATACCCTGTACCTGAGAGAGCTGCAGAGAACCTCCTGCGTGTC
>NW_020256446.1:0-1070 GCF_003255815.1 Theropithecus gelada
AGTGGAAGTCACACATCACAGAGCAGTTTCTCAGATAGCTTCTTTCCCGATTTCATCTGAGGATATTTCCTTTTTCACCACAGCCCTCTAAGGGCTTCCAAATATCCCTATGCAATTCCACAACAACTGTCTTGGCGAAAGGCTTCTAGACGGGAAAGCTGTAACTCTGTGAGATGATTTCACAGAACACAAAGAAGTTTCTCAGAAAGCTTCTTTCTCTTTGTTACGGGGGACATTTCCTTTGGCCCTATAGTCTTCAAATGGATCCGAAATATCTGTTCTCAGATTCCACAGAAATAAGACTAGCAAGGAGATCCACGAAATACAGATGTAACTCTGTGAGATGAATTAACAGAACACTAAGCAGTTTCTCAGAAAGCTTCTTTACAGATTTCATATGAGGATATTTCCTTTTTCACCGTAGCCCTCTATGGGCTTCCAAATATCCCTTTGCCAATTCCACAAGAACTTTCTTGGCGAAAGGCTTCTTGAGGGGAAAGCTGTAACTCTGTGAGATAATTTCACAAAACAGAAAGAAGTTTCTCAGAAAGATTCTTTCTCTTTGTTATTGGAGGATATGTCCTTTGGCCCTATAGTCTTCAACGGGATGAGAAATATCTGTTGTCAGATTCCACAAAATAAGGCTAGCAAAGAGATACACGAAATACAGACGTAACTCTGCCAGATGAATTAACAGAACACTAAGCAGTTTCTCAGAGAGCTTCTTTCCAGATTTCACCTGAGGATATTTCCTTTTTCACCATAGCCCTCTATGGGCTTCCAAATATCACTTTGCCAATGCCAGAAGAACTGTCTTAGCAAAAGGCTTCATGAGGGGAAAGCTGTAAATCTGTGAGATGATTTCATAGAACACAAAGAAGTTTCTCAGAAAGCCTCTTTCTCTTTGTAATCGGAGGATATTTCCTTTGGACCTATAGTCTTCAAAGGGATCCGAAACATCTGTTCTCAATTTACACAGAACTAAGGCTAGGAAAGAGATCCACGAAATACAGATGTATCTCTGTGAGTGGAAGTCACACATCACAGAGCAGTTTCTCAGAAAGCCTCTT
>NW_020256447.1:0-1070 GCF_003255815.1 Theropithecus gelada
CTCTTCTGAGATTCCACAGAAATAAGGCTAGCAAAGAGATCCACGAAGTACAGATGTAACTCTGTGAGATGAATTAAAAGAACACTAAGCAGTTTCTCAGAAAGCTTCTTTCCAGATTTCATCTGAGGATATTGCCTTTTTCACCATATCCCTCTATGGGCTTCCAAGTATCACTTTACAAATTCCACAAGAACTGTCTTAGCGAAATGCTTCTTGAGGGGAAAGCTGTAACTCTGTGAGATGATTTCACAGAACACAGAGAAGTTTCTCAGAAAGCGTGTTTTATTTGTTATCGGAGGATATTTCCTTTGGCCCTATAGCCTTCAAAGGGATCCGAAATATCTGTTCTCAGATTCCACAGAAATAAGGCGAGCAAAGAGATCCACGAAATACAGATGTAACTCTGTGAGATGAATTAACAGAACACTAAGCACTTTCTCAGAAAGCTTCTTTCCAGATTTTATCCGAGGATATTTCCTTTTTCACCCTAGCCCTCTATGGGCTTCCAAATATCATTTTGCCAATTCCACAAGAACTGTCTTCGCGAAAGGCTTCTTGAAGGGAAAGCTGCAACTCTGTGAGATGATTTCACAGAATACAAAGAAGTTTCTCAGAAAGCGTCTTTCTATTTCTTCTCGGAGGATATTTCCTTTGGCCCTATAGCCTTCAAAGGGATCCGAAATATCTGTTCTCAGATTCCACAGAAATAAGGCTAGCAAAGAGATCCAGGAAATACAGATGTAACAATGTGAGATGAATTAACAGAACACTAAGCAGTTTCTCAGAAAGCTTCTTTCCAGATTTTATCTGAGGATATTTCCTTTTTCACCATAACCCTCTATGGGCTTCCAAGTATCACTTTACAAATTCCACAAAAACTGTCTTAGCAA
This sequence comes from Theropithecus gelada, assembly GCF_003255815.1. Classification (NCBI taxonomy): domain Eukaryota; kingdom Metazoa; phylum Chordata; class Mammalia; order Primates; family Cercopithecidae; genus Theropithecus; species Theropithecus gelada. The sequence continues at coordinate 891 of NW_020256447.1, forward strand.
AAGGCTTCTGGATGGACAAGCTGTCACTCTGTGAGATGATTTCACAGAATACAAAGAAGTTTCTCAGAAAGCGTCTTTCTATTTATTATCGGAGGATATTTCCTTTGGCCCTATAGCCTTCAAAGCGATCCGAAATATCTGTTCTCAGATTCCACAGAAATAAGGCTAGCAAAGAGATAC
>NW_020256448.1:0-1071 GCF_003255815.1 Theropithecus gelada
CTCCAGGTAGAGGAGAGGAGCTGACAGTGAGTTCAATTACCAAGGCCAATGATTTAATCAATCATGCTACATAATGGAGCCTCCATAAAAACCCTAAACAATGGAGTTCAGAGAACTTACAGGTTGGAGAAGGCTTGGAGGTGCTGGGAGGATGTCATGCCCAGAGAGGGCATGGAAGCTCCATACCCCTCCCGCAAACCTTGCTGGAAGCATCTCATCCACCTGGTTATTCATCTGTATCCTTTGTGATGTAATTTCCTTCCTTCCTCCCTCCCTCCCTCCCTCCCTCCCTCCCTCCCTCCCTTCGTTCTTTCCTCCCTCCCTCCCTTCGCTCTTTTTTTTTTTTTTTTTTGAGACGGAGTCTCGCTCTGTCGCCCAGGCTGGAGTGCAGTGGCCGGATCTCAGCTCACTGCAAGCTCCGCCTCCCGGGTTCACGCCATTCTCCTGCCTCAGCCTCCCAAGTAGCTGGGACTACAGGCGCCCGCCACCTCGCCCGGCTATTTTTTTGTATTTTTTAGTAGAGACGGGGTTTCNCCCCAGTCTCCAGGTAGAGGAGAGGAGCTGACAGTGAGTTCAATTACCAAGGCCAATGATTTAATCAATCATGCTACATAATGGAGCCTCCATAAAAACCCTAAACAATGGAGTTCAGAGAACTTACAGGTTGGAGAAGGCTTGGAGGTGCTGGGAGGATGTCATGCCCAGAGAGGGCATGGAAGCTCCATACCCCTCCCGCAAACCTTGCTGGAAGCATCTCATCCACCTGGTTATTCATCTGTATCCTTTGTGATGTAATTTCCTTCCTTCCTCCCTCCCTCCCTCCCTCCCTCCCTCCCTCCCTCCCTTCGTTCTTTCCTCCCTCCCTCCCTTCGCTCTTTTTTTTTTTTTTTTTTGAGACGGAGTCTCGCTCTGTCGCCCAGGCTGGAGTGCAGTGGCCGGATCTCAGCTCACTGCAAGCTCCGCCTCCCGGGTTCACGCCATTCTCCTGCCTCAGCCTCCCAAGTAGCTGGGACTACAGGCGCCCGCCACCTCGCCCGGCTATTTTTTTGTATTTTTTAGTAGAGACGGGGT
>NW_020256449.1:0-532 GCF_003255815.1 Theropithecus gelada
TAATTCATCTCACAGGGGTACATCTGTATTTCGTGGGTCTCTTTGCTAGCCTTATTTCTGTGGAATCTGAGAACAGGTATTTCGGATGCCTTTGGAGACTATGGGGCCAAAGGAAATATCCTCCGATAACAAAGAGAAAGAAGCTTTCTGAGAAACTTCTTTGTGTACTGTGAAATCATGTCACAGAGTTACAGCTTTCAACTCCAGAAGCCTTTGGCTAAGACATTTCTTGTGGGATTGGCAAAGTGATATTTGTAAGCCAATAGAGGGCGATGGTGAAAAAGGAAATATCCTTCAATGAAATCTGTAAAGAAGCTTTCTGAGAAACTGCTGAGTGTTCTGTTAATTCATCTCCCAGAGTTACATCTGTATTTCGTGGATCTCTTTGCTAGCCTTATTTCTGTGGAATCTGAGAACAGATATTTCGGATCCCTTTGAAGACTATAAGGCCAAGGAAATATCCTCCGATAACAAAGAGAAAGAAGCTTTCTGAAAATCTTCTTTGTGTTCTGTGAAATCATCTCACAGAGTT
>NW_020256449.1:625-1070 GCF_003255815.1 Theropithecus gelada
GCTTTCTCTGAAACTGCTTAGTGTTCTGTTAATTCATCTCACAGAGTTACATCTGTATTTCGTGGATGTCTTTGCTAGCCTTATTTCTGTGGAATCTGAGAACAGATATTTCGGATCCCTTTGAAGACTATAGGGAGAAGGGAAATATACTCCGATAACAAAGAGAAAGAAGCTTCCTCAGAAACTTGTTTGTGTTCTGTGAAATCATCTCACAGAGTTAAAGCTTTCCCCTCAAGGAGCCTTTCGGTAAGACAGTTCTTGTGGAATTGGCAAAGTGATATTTGGAAGCCCATAGAGGGCAATGGTGAAAAAGGAAATATGCTCAGATGAAATCTGGAAAGAAGCTTTCTGAGAATCTACTCTGTGATGTGTGACTTCCACTCACAGAGTTACATCTTTATTTCGTGGATTTCTTTGTTAGCCTTATTTCTGTGGAATCTGAGAA
>NW_020256450.1:0-1070 GCF_003255815.1 Theropithecus gelada
AAGAGAATAAAATACCTAGGAATCCAACTTACAAGGGATGTAAAGGACCTCTTCAAGGAGAACTACAAACCACTGCTCAGTGAAATAAAAGAGGACACAAACAAATGGAAGAACATACCATGCTCATGGATAGGAAGAATCAATATCGTGAAAATGGCCATACTGCCCAAGGTAATTTATAGATTCAATGCCATCCCCATCAAGCTACCAATGAGTTTCTTCACAGAATTGGAAAAAACTGCTTTAAAGTTCATATGGAACCAAAAAAGAGCCCGCATCTCCAAGACAATCCTAAGTCAAAAGAACAAAGCTGGAGGCATCACGCTACCTGACTTCAAACTATACTACAAGGCTACAGTAACCAAAACAGCATGGTACTGGTACCAAAACAGAGATATAGACCAATGGAACAGAACAGAGTCCTCAGAAATAATACCACACATCTACAGCCATCTGATCTTTGACAAACCTGAGAGAAACAAGAAATGGGGAAAGGATTCCCTATTTAATAAATGGTGCTGGGAAAATTGGCTAGCCATAAGTAGAAAGCTGAAACTGGATCCTTTCCTTACTCCTTATACGAAAATTAATTCAAGATGGATTAGAGACTTAAATGTTAGACCTAATACCATAAAAATCCTAGAGGAAAATCTAGGTAGTACCATTCAGGACATAGGCATGGGCAAAGACTTCATGTCTAAAACACCAAAAGCAACGGCAGCAAAAGCCAAAATTGACAAATGGGATCTCATTAAACTAAAGAGCTTCTGCACAGCAAAAGAAACTACCATCAGAGTGAACAGGCAACCTACAGAATGGGAGAAAATTTTTGCAATCTACTCATCTGACAAAGGGCTAATATCCAGAACCTACAAAGAACTCCAACAAATTTACAAGAAAAAAACAAACAACCCCATCAAAAAGTGGGCAAAGGATATGAATAGACATTTCTCAAAAGAAGACATTCATACAGCCAACAAACACATGAAAAAATGCTCATCATCACTGGCCATCAGAGAAATGCAAATCAAAACCACAATGAGATACCATCTCACACCAGTTAGAATGGC
>NW_020256451.1:0-1070 GCF_003255815.1 Theropithecus gelada
ACATCTGCTCTGTGTTCAGCTGCAGGTAGTTTCCAATGAAGGGCAATGGGGTGGGTCCCGGAGGCAGCTTTCCCTTGCTGTTCCTCTGCTGCCAGACAGACATCAAGACCATCACAGTCAGGCAGGCCAGCAAGGCCACCAGGAGCAGCCCTGAGGCCAGCATGGTGGCAGTGGGATGATACATGGTGACGGCTGGGGTGGTTTGCCTTTATACTGCCTGAAAAAGAGGGACGGACTTTGGTTGATTATATAATCACCTCATTTCACCTCCTAACTACACCCCCCACCATGAATCCCGTCTAGCTTGGGACATAGTCAGCAAGGGAGGAGGAGGGGGACCCTGGGTAAGCTGAACAGGGATGGGGACCTCTAGACTAAATCTGTGGTACTTCAGGAGGGGTGCCCTAGGGCTGTGGATTCAGGAGGGGGCATCAGATAAACTGTAGAATGGAGGAGTTTGGAATATTTGCACAGGGGAGCACCTGGACTTTGGATTTTGGGTCTGAGACTGAGAATGCACCTCAAAGTTGTGGATGTGGGGGTTCCTGGGGAGAGCAACCCAAAGGTCTGTGTTTCATTGAGGTGAGACAGAAGTGTGGCTGTGCATTTGGGGGTCTTCTGGTGAGGAAGATGCAGTGTTAAGGGTCTCAGGAGGGGGGATTCCAGGCATATGGACTTGAGAGTCTTGGGGCTAGGAAGACCCAGGGTGTGGGTATGGAGTTTCTGGGAGGAGGAGTGTGTAGCAAGTCCAGCAGCTCCTCCCAGAAAACCCAGCAGCCCAGCACCCCGCTCAGGAGCTGACTTGATTTTGCTTTGGCCCAGAGCTGTCTCTTGATGCCCAGAATCCTCACTGGAACCTCAGATTGAGGCCAGGATGGGTGCCATAGAACCTCCACTGCCCATCTCTTGTTGGGAAAGGGGTGGAAGACCAGAGTCATATTTCAGGGGAACTTTCCCCACACCTGGAGGAGAGCGCCTCGAGTTATCAGTTGGCAGAGGGATTGGCCAGGTCTGGAGAAATAGTAATAACAACCCCCAAATGGTGGAAACATCTCATGTCCCAAGGGTTG
>NW_020256452.1:0-1070 GCF_003255815.1 Theropithecus gelada
GGGCAAGAATATTTAGGCAGTGATTGTAGACATAGAAAACACCTGAACGCCATCCAAACACACTTCTGTCAAGGGAAAAAGCTGCCCTAGTCACATTGTGGAATATGATACAGCAGTGAAAATGAACGGCACTTAGAAGCGTCAACAATGAAAAATTACAGTGAACAAAGGAAATTACTGAAAAATACACTGCTATTCCATATACAGTTCACAAACCATAACATATGACATTGCTAAATAATATACACAGAAATGATAAACCTTATGAAAAGCAAGACAAATATTAACACATTAGTCCTACGTCTGGGTGAAGAAGGGAGACCCAGGTTATCAAGGAAGGGCATATTGTAGCCTTTCAAGACACTCGATGCTAAGGGATGATGATACCAGGGCAATTATTAATCTATTGGATTATACATTCGGTTTTTGTTTGTTTGTTTTTGAGGTGGAGTTTTGCTCATGTAGCCCAGGCTAGAGTGTAATGGCATGATCTTGGCTCACTGCAACTTCTATCTCCTGGTTCAAACAACTCTCCCACCTCAGCCTCCCGAGTAGCTGCTGTCACAGGTGCATGCCACGATGCTCAGCTAACTTTTCTATTTTTTTAGTAGAGACAGGTTTCACCATGTTGGCCAAGCTGGTCTTGAACACCTGACCTCAAATGATCCGCCCAGTTCAGGCTCCGAAAGTGCTGGGATTACAGGCATGAGCCACTGTGCCCACCCAAATTTTATAGACTCTTACGTGTCATATATTTCACAATTAAACATAAAAAATAAAATATTTACTGTAGTGTGTAAATGAAAGAGCAATAAAAAATTCTACAAACTTTTAAACATCAAACTTGTTGTATACCTTATAGTGACCCCCGTATTAAGCTGTGGTAAGTTCCAAGTTGTATTTTAGTGTAATTTTCTAAAAAACTAGGTGAATAGATGAAAAACAGAATTCAGTTTTAAAACAAGATATTAAGATAATGTTACTGGTCGAAGGTGTCCAGGTTCCTGGTGTCTTGAACCAAGACTTAGACACAACGCAAAAATGGAGCAAGGAAAGAATGAAGCAGCAAA
>NW_020256453.1:0-1070 GCF_003255815.1 Theropithecus gelada
CTGAAGTTTCCAAGAGGAAAAAGAAACTGATCAAAGACACTTTGGAAAATGGTATTTTGATTGGCTACTCTAAGGTAAAGACCAAACAAGCTGCATAGAAACACTCCACTTTGGCTAGTAATTTTGTTTATCACAGGGACAAATGATAATTCTGACACCAGGCTAGAATAAATGAGTAAGTAAGTTGTAGATAACGTGAGCTGGAATTTTTACTGTTATGAAATGACTTTTTCTTGTAGTGTTGAAAATGTGTTTTTTTTCCCCAGTCATGTGTTAGTTCTCCCCAGGATTCTCACCAACCTATTCAAGTATTTTTTTAAATACTTGCTCTTATGATTTTAAGACAAAAACACACCTGTTTTCAGCCCAGTTGGAGAAGCTTCATTACTATCATATCCTTTGTGTTCTAAATGAAAGTCTACACATAAAACAACAAATGAGCATGCAAAGTGTTGGAAAAGCATAGTAAGGAAGTCAGACTCCCTGGGGAATTACACAGTGGTATGTGTCTCCTATACTTCTCATCTGCCCTGGAGAGAGTGCTGCAGAAGCCTCCAACCAGAAACCACACCCAACAAAACCAAACCTAACAAAACACCAGCTTTCTCAGCCAAAGAACCTGGAAAATAATGGCATAGCAGGGAATACCCACCTGACTGTAGCCAAACATCAGTGGAAAAACCCCCAAACATCATAGTTCAGTGGAGTCCAGTGTGGAGCTGATGATCCACTTCACTTCCGGAGTGGAAGGAAGCAGCAGTGCTCTGATTCCCTTTCCTGATGGTGTCAGTGGGGACAGGAACGGAGATAAATCTTCTCTTTCCCACATTGCAAAAGAAGGTGGCATTCTGGTATTTCTATCAAGGTCATGTCAACAGACCAAGAAAGAAGATGTTCTTCCATTTTCTGTCTGGCAAAAGCAGACAGTTCTACAATTCCCTTGCCAAAGTAGTGTCTGGAGGTGCCAGAGGTAAGCTTAGCCTCAAATTCATGCAGCAACATTGAGACTGAGGCAGGTTGAGGTACGCTAGTGTCACCTTCCTAACCCTGGTGTCACTGAAGTCAAGCAG
>NW_020256454.1:0-1070 GCF_003255815.1 Theropithecus gelada
AATATATTTTATGTATAATCATTTACCCATGGGAATTCTTTTGATTATTGTTATCTGTTAAAGCCTTCAGTTCACAATATTTCCACTGTTAATAGTATATATCTCTTTGGAGCGGATCTGAAGAATTCGAGGACCACGTACTAATTGCGATTTGATGTTATTCTGGTAGGACAACTGATTGTCTTTGGGTTGCGGGGAGTTAGAATTTGAAGGCGGGTCTGAGTCTAGAGATCTTGCCACTGACTTTTGGGAAGTCTGTTGATTGTGCCTTTGGAAGCGCCTTTAAATGCCTTATGGAAGGCTGAGCACGATGGCCCATGACTGTAATCCCAGCACTTTGGGGGACCAAGGTGGCTGGATCATTTGAGGTCAAGAGTTCGAGACCAGCCTACAAGGTAAAACTTTGTCTCTCCTAAAAATACAAAAAATTAGCCAGGCGTGGTGGCACATACCTCTAGTCCCAGCTACTCAGGAGGCTGAGGCAGGAGAATCACCTGAACCTGGGAGTTGGAGGTTGCATGAGCCGAGATTGTGCCACTGCATTCCAGCCTGGGTAACAGAACAAGACTCCATCTCAAAAAAATAAATAAAATAAAATTAATTAATTAATTAATTAATGGAGTACATGTTATGACTGTTCTGTACCTTTCCAACAGGGTAACAGTAATATCACCGAACATCCTTGGGGCATTGTTTCTATAAGTTTGGGGTTATTAACAGTTACCAAGTTAAAAATGTAATAAATACATGTAATAGAGGTAACAAATTAATAAATAAGTTTGGGAAACGCTTGGTAAATTCAACAGGACTTCTCAGAACAATGAATTTATATGACCATGATTGTGGGGTTTTTGTTGTTGTTGTTGTTGTTGTTTTTTTTTTTTTAAGGAGCATTCGCAAGACTCTGTAGTACACCAGTTTGGGAACTGTTGGTATAGGAATCAGGGTAATTAGGATTTGGCCTTCCAGGTAGAGGTTGTCACTATGTTCAAGCAATTGTTCTTAGTCTTTGGTCTTTGCATGTATCAGCAAATTAACAAGCAAAAATATCAGAATTGGGCCTTGGCTCA
>NW_020256455.1:0-7168 GCF_003255815.1 Theropithecus gelada
GCGAATTCCACAAGAACAGGCTTAGCCAGCGGCTTCTTGAGGGAAAACCTGTAACTCTGTGAGATGAATTCACAGAACACTAAGCAGTTTCTGAGAAAGCTTCTTTCCAGATTTCATCTGAGGATATTTCGTTTTTCACCATAGTCCTCTATGGGCTTCCAAATATCACTTTGCAAATTCCACAAGAATTGTCTTAGCGAAAGGCTTCTTGAGGAGAAAGCTGTAAATCTGTGAGATGATTTCACAGAACACAAAGAAGTTTCTCAGAAAGCTTCTTTCTCTTTGTTATTGGAGGATACTTCCTTTGGCCCTATAGTCTTCAAAGGGAACTGAATTATCTGTTCTCAGATTCCACAGAAATAAGGCTAGCAAAGAGATCGACAAAATACAGAAGTAACTCTGTGAGTGGAAGTCACATATCACCAAGCAGTTTCTCAGAAAGCTTCTTTACAGTTTTTCTCTGAGGATATTTCCTTTTTCACCATAGCTCTCTATGGGCTTCAAAATATCTCTTTGCGAATTCCACAAGAACAGGCTTAGAGAGCGTCTTCTTAAGGGGAAAGCTGTAACTCAGTGAGATGAATTCACAGAACCCTAAGCACTTTCTCAGAAAGCTTCTTTCCAGATTTCTTCTGAGAATATTTCCTTTTTCTCCATAGCCATCTATGGCCTTCCAAATATCACTTTGCGAATTTCACAAGAACAGGCTTAGCGAGCGGCTTCTTGAGGGGAAATCTGTGAATCTGTGAGATGAATTCACAGAACCCTAAGCACTTTCTCAGAAAGCTTCTTTCCAGATTTCATCGGAGGATATTTCCTTTTTCACCATAGCCCTCTATGGGCTGCCAAGTATCACTTTGCGAATTCCACAAGAACTGACTTAGCGAAAGGCTTCTTGAGGGGAAAGCTGTAACTCTGTGAGATGATTTCAAAGAACACAAAGAAGCTTCTCAGAAAGCTTCTTTCTCTTTGTTATCGGAGGATATTACCTTTGGCCCTATAGTCTTCAACGGGATCCGAAATATCTGTTCTCAGATTCCACAGAAATTAGGCTACCAAAGACATCTACGAAATACAGGAGTAACTCTGTGAGTGGATGTCTCACATCACAAAGCAGTTTCTCAGAAAGCTACTTTCCAGTTTTTCTCTGAGGATATTTCCTTTTTCACCATAGCCCTCTATGGCCTTCCAAATATCACTTTGCCTATTCCACAAGAACTGTCTTAGCAAAAGGCTTCTTGAGGGGAAAGCTGTATCTCTGTGAGATGATTTCACAGAACACAAAGAAGTTTCTCAGAAAGCTTCTTTCTCGTTGTTACTGGAGGATATTTCCTTTGGCCCTATAGTCTTCAAAGGGATCCGCAATATCTGTTCTCAGATTCCACAGAAATAAGGCCTGTAAAGAGATCCACGAAAGACAGATGTAACACTGTGAGTGGAAGTCCCACATCACAAAGCAGTTTCTCAGAAAGCTTCTTTCCAATTTTTCTCTGAGGATATTTACTTTTTCACCATAACACTGTATGGGCTTCCAAATATCACTTTGTGAATTCAACAAGAACAGACTTAGCGAACGGCTCCTTGAGGGGAAAGCTCTAACTCTATGAGATGAAGTCACAGAACACTAAGCAATTTCTCAGAAAGCTTCTTTCCAGATTTCATCGGAGGATATTTACTTTTTCACCATAGACCTCTAAGGGCTTACAAATATCACTTTGCAAATTCCACAAGAACTGTCTTATCGAAAGGCTTCTTCAGGGGAAAGCTGTAACTCTGTGAGATGATTTCACAGAACGCAGAGAATATTCTCAGAAAGCTTCTTTCTCTTTCTTATCGGAGGATATTTCCTTTGGCCCTATAGTCTTAAAAGGGATCCGAATTATCTGTTCTCAGATTCCACAGAAATAAGGCTAGTAATTAGATCCACGAAATACCGATGTAACTCTGTGTGTGGAAGTAACACGTCACAAAGCAGTTTCTCAGAAATCTTCTTTCCAGTTTTTCTATGAGGATATTTACTTTTACAACATAGCCCTCTATGGGCTTCCAAATATCACTTTGCGAATTCCACAAGAACAGGCTTAGCGAGCGGCTTCTTGAGGGGAAACCTGTAACTCTTTGAGATGAATTCACAGAACACTAAGAAGTTTCTCAGAAAGCTTCTTTCCAGATTTCATCGGAGGATATTTGCTTTTTCACCATAGCCCTCTATGGGCTTCCAAATATCACTTTCCGAATTCCACAAGAACATGCTTAGCGAGCGTCTTTTGAGGGGAAAGCTGTAACTTTGTGAGATGAATTCACAGAACACTAAGCAGGTTCTCAGAAAGCTTCTTTCCAGATTTCATCGGAGGATATTTCCTTTCTCACCATAGGCCTCTATGAGCTTCCAAATATCACTTTTCAAAATCCACAAGAACTGTCTTAGCGAAAGGATTATAGAGGGCAAAGCTGTACCTCTGTGAGATGAATTCACAGAACACTAAGCAGTTTCTCAGAAAGCTTCTTTCCAGATTTCATCTGAGGATATTTCCTTTTTCAACATACCACTCTATGGGCTTCCAAATATCACTCTGAAAATTCCACAATTACGGTTTTAGAGAGAGGCTTCTTGAGGGGAAAGCTGTAACTCTGTGAGACGATCTCACAGAACACAAAGAAGGTTCTCAGAAAGCTTCTTTCTCTTTGTTATCGCAGGATATTACCTTTGGCCCCATAGTCTTCAAAGGGATCCGAAATATCTGTTCTCAGATTCCACAGAAATAAGACCTGCAAAGAGATGCAGGAAATACAGATGTAACTCTGTGAGTGGAAGTCACACATCACAAACCAGTTTCTCAGAATGCTTCTTTCCAGTTTTTCTCTGAGGATATTTCCTTTTCTACCATAAAACTCTAAGGGCTTCAAAATATCACTTTGCGAATTCCACAAGAACAGGCTTAGCGAGCGGCTTCTTGAGGGGAAAGCTGTAACTCTGTGAGATGAATTCACAGAACACTAAGCAGTTTCTCAGAAAGCTTCTTTCCAGATTTCATCTTAGGATATTTCCTTTTTCACCATACCTCTCTATGGGCTTCCAAATATCACTTTGCAAATTCCACAAGAACTGCCTTAGCAAAAGGCTTCTGGAGGGGAAAGCTGTACTCTGTGAGATGATTTCAGAGAACACAAAGAAGTTTCACAGAAAGCTTCTGTCTCTTTGTTATCGGAGGATATTTCCTTTGGCCCTATAGTCTTCAAAGGGATCCGAAATATCTGTTCTCAGAATCCACAGAAATAAGGCTAGCAAATAGATCCAAGAAATATAGATGTAACTCTGTGGGTGGAAATCACACATCACAAAGCAGTTTCTCAGGAAGCTTCTTTCCAGTTCTTCTCTGAGGATATTTCCTTTTTCACCATAGCCCTCTATGGCCTTCCAAATATCACTTTGCGAATTCCACAAGAACAGGCTTAGCCAGCGGCTTCTTGAGGGGAAAGCTGTAAGTCTGTGAGATGAATTCACAGAACACTAAGCAGTTTCTGACAAAGCTTCTTTCCAGATTTCATCTGAGGATATTTCCTATTTCACCGTAGCCCTCTATGGGCTTCAAATATCACTTTGCAAATTCCACAAAAATTGTCATAGCGAAAGGCTTCTTGAGGGGAAAGCTGTAACTCTGTGAGATGATTTCACAGAACACAAAAAAGTTTCTCAGAAAGCTGCTTTCTCTTTGTTATCGGACGATAATTCCTTTGGCCCTATAGTCTTCAAAGGGATCCGAAATATCTGTTCTCAGATTCCACAGAAATAAGCCTAGCAAAGAGATCCACAAAATACAGAAGTAACTCTGTGAGTGGAAGTCACACATCACCAAGCAGTTTCTTAGAAATCTTCTTTCCACTTTTACTCTGAGAATATTTCCTTTTTCACCATAGCCCTCTAAGGGCTTCCAAATATCACTTTGCGAATTCCACAAGAACAGGTTTAGCGAGCGGCTTCTGAGGGGAAAGCTCTAACTCTGTGAGGTGAACTCACAGAACACTAAGCAGTTTATCAGAAAGCTTCCTTCCAGGTTCCATCTGAGGATATTTCCTTTTTCACCATAGCCCTCTATGAGCTTTCAAATATCACTTTGCAAATTCAACAAGAACTGTCTTATCGAAAGGCTTCTTGAGTGGAAAGCTGTAACTCTGTGAGATGATTTCACAGAACACAGATAAGTTTCTGAGAAAGCTTCTTTCTCTTTGTTATCGGAGGATACTTCCTTTGGCCCTGTATTCTTCAAAGGGATCAGAAATATCTGTTCGCAGATTCCACAGAAATAAGGTTAGCAAAGAGATCTGCAAAATACAGAAGTAACTCTGTGAGTGGAAGTCACACATCACCAAGCAGTTTCTCAGAAAGCTTCTTTACAGTTTTTCTCCGAGGATATTTCCGTTTTCACCATAGTCCTCTATGGGCTTCCAAATATCACTTTGCGAATTTCACAAGTACAGGCTTAGAGAGGAGCTTTTGAGGGGAAATCTGTAATTCTGTGAGATGAATTCACAGCACACTAAACAGTTTCTCAGAAAGCTTCTGTCCACATTTCATCGGAGGATATTTCCTTTTACACCATAGCCCTCTATGGCCTTCCATATATCACTTTGCAAATTACACAAGAACTGTCTTAGCGAAAGGCTTCTTGAGGGGAAAGCTGTAACTCTCTGAGATGATTTCACAGAACACAGAAGTTTCTCAGAAAGCTTCTTTCTCTTGGTTATCGAAGGATATTTCCTTTGGCCCTCTAGTCTTCAAAGGGATCCGAAATATCTGTTCTCAGATTCCACAGAAATAAGGCTAGCAAAAAGATCCACGAAACACAGATGTAACTCTGTGAGTGGAAGTCACACATCACAAAGCAGTTTCTCAGAAAGCTTCTTTCCAGCTTTTCTCCGAGGATATTTCGTTTTTCACCATAGCCCTCTATGGGCTTCCAAATATCACTCTGTGAATTCCACAAGAACAGGCTTAGCGAGCGGCTTCTTGAGGGGAAAGCTGTAACTCTGTGAGATGAATTCACAGGACACTAAGCAGTTTCTCAGAAAACTTCCTTGAAGATTTCATCGGAGGATATTTCCTTTTTCACCATTAACCTATACGGGCTTCCAAATATCACTTTGCAAATTCCACAAGAACTGTCTTAGCGAAAGGCTTCTTGAAGGGAAAGCTGTAACTCTGTGAGATGATTTCACAGAACACAAACAAGTTTCTCAGAAAGCTTCTTTCTCTTTTTTATCGGAGGATATTTCCTTTGGCCCTTCAGTCTTCAAAGGGATCCGAAATATCTGTTCTCAGATTCCACAGAGATAAGGCTAGCAAAAGATCCAAGAAATAGAGATGTAACTCTGGGAGTGGAAGTCACACATCACAAAGCAGTTTCTCAGAAAGCTTCTTTCCAGTTTTTCTCTGAGGATACTTTTCTTTTCACCATAGCCCTCTATGGGCTTCCATATATCACTTTGTGAATTCCACAAAAACAGGCTTACCAAGCGGCTTCTTGAGGGGAAAGCTGTAACTCTGTGAGATGATTTCACAGAACACAAAGAAGTTTCTCAGAAAGCTTGTTTCTCTTTGTTATCGGAGGATATTTCCTTTGGCCCTACAGTCTTCAAAGGGATCCGAAATCTCTGTTCTCAGTTTCCACAGAAATAAGGCTAGGAAAGAGATCCACGAAACACAGATGTCACACTGCGAGTGGAAGTCACACATCACAACGCAGTTTCTCAGAAAACTTCTTTCCAGTTTTTCTCTGAGGATATTTCCTTTTTCACCGTTGCCCTCTATTAGCCTCCAAATATCACTTTGCGAATTCCACAAGAACAGGCGTAGTGAGTGGCTTCTTGAGGGGAAAGCTGTAACTCTGTGAGATCAATTCACAAAATGCTAAGCAGTTTCTCAGAAAGCTTTTTTCCACATTTCATGGGATGATATTTCCTTTTTCACCATAGCCCTCTATGGTCTTCCAAATATCACTTTGCAAATTCCACAGGAACTGTCTTAGCGAAAGGCTTCTCAAGGGGAAAGCTGTAACTCAGTGAGATTATTTCACAGAACACAAAGAAGTTTCTCAGAAAGCTTCTTTCTCTTTGTTAGCGGAAGTTTCTCAGAAAGCTTCTTTCTCTTTGTTAGCGGAGGTTATTGCCTTTGGCCCTATTGTCTTCAAAGGGATCCGAAATATCTGTTCTCAGATTCCAAAGAAATAAGGGTCGCAAGGCGATCCACGAAATACAGATATAACTCTGTGAGCGGAAGTCACACATCACAAAGCAATTTCTCACAAAGCTTCTTTCCAGTTTCTCTCTGAGGATACTTTCTTTTTCACCCTAGCCCTCTATGGCCTTCCAAATATCACTTTGCGAATTCCACAAGAACAGGCTTATCGAGCGGCTTCTTGAGGGGAAAACTGTCAATCTGTGAGATGAACTCAGAGAACACTAAGCAGTTTCTCAGAAAGCTTCTTTCCACATTTCATCGGAGGATATTCCCTTTTTCACCGTAGACCTCTATGGGCTTCCAAATATCACTTTGCAAATTCCACAAGAACTGTCTTAGCGAAAGGCTACTTGAGGGGAAAGCTGTAACTCTGTGAGATGATTTCACAGAACACAGAGAAGTTTCTCAGAAAGCTTCTTTCTCTTTTTTATCGGAGGATATTTCCTTTGGCCCTATAGTCTTCAAAGGGATCCGAAATATCTGTTCTCAGATTCCACAGAAATAAGGCTACTAAAGAGATCCACGAAATACAGATGTCACTCGGTGAGTGGAAGTCACACATCACAAAGCAGTTTCTCAGAAAGCTTCTTTCCAGTTTTTCTCTGAGGATATTTTCTTTTTCACCCTAGCCCACTATGTGCTTCCAAATATCACTTTGCTAATTCCACAAGAACAGGCTTAGCGATCGGCTTCTTGAGGGGAAAGCTGTAACTCTGTGAGATGAATTCACAGAACACTAAGCAGTTTCTCAGAAAGCTTCTTTCCAGATTTCATCAGAGGATATTTCCTTTTTCACCATAGCCCTCTGAGGGCTTCCAAATATCACTTTGCAAATTCCAAAAGAACTGTCTTAGCCAAAGGCTTCTTGAGGGGAAAGCTGTACCTCTGTGAGATGATTTCACAGAACACAAAGAAGTTTCTCAGAAAGCT
>NW_020256456.1:0-1070 GCF_003255815.1 Theropithecus gelada
TTTGTGATGGATATGTTTATTCATCTCAAAGAGATAAAACTTTCCTTATATTATGCAGTTTGAATACTCTGAATACTCCCTCATGGACAGATCTGCAAAGGGACATTCTTAAACACATTCAGGTGTATGGTGAAAAATGAAATATCTTCAGATAAAAACTGGAGAGAATCTTTCTGAGAAACTGGTTTGTGATGTGTGCATTCCACTCAAGGAATTATACCTCTTTTCTCATAAGGCAGTGTTTGAGCACTGTTCCTGTAAAAATGAAAAAGTGTTATTTTGGAGTGCATTGAAAACTATGGCAAAAAGTGAAATATCCTCAAATAAAACCCAGAAAGAAGCATTCCAAGAAACTGCTCTCTGACATGTACATTCACTTCACAGAGTTAAAGCTTACTCTACGTTGCCCAGTTTGGAAACTCTGTCTTTGAGGAATCTGTGAAGGGATATTAAGTGGCTCCCGGAAGCTGGTGGTGAGCAAGGAAACGTCTTCCAATGAAAACTGGAGAGAAGCTTTCTGAGCAACTGCTTTGTGATGTGTGTATTCATTTCATAGAGTTAAATCATTCTTTGGATTGAGCAGTTTGAAATCACTGTTTCTGTGGAAACTAAGAGAGGACATTTGAGACACTCTTTAGAATATGCTGAAAAAGAAATACCCTCAGATAAAAAGCAAAAGGAAGCTTTCTGTGAAACTGCTCTATGTCGTGTGAATTCCACTTGCACAGTTAAGCTTCTTTTTTCAGGGAGCAGTATTCCAACACTGTGTTTAGTCTGCAAACGGATATTCGGGAGTGCTTTGAGGCTTACGGTGATAAAGGAAATATGTTGGGATAGAAACTGGAGAGAAGCTTTCTGAGGAAATGCTTTATGATGTGTGCATTCCACTCACAGATTTATGCCTTTTTTCTCATAGAGGATTGGGGATCCCTTTTCGAGAAAAAGATACCAATCAACATTCAGGATTATATGGATGATTATGGTGGAAAAGTAAGTATCCTCAGACAAAAACTGGAGAGAACCTTTCTGTGAAACTGGTTTGTGATGGATATGTTTATTCATCTCAAAGA
>NW_020256457.1:0-1069 GCF_003255815.1 Theropithecus gelada
ATGAGAAACTGCTGAGTGTTCTGTTAATTCATCTCACAGAGTTACATCTGTATTTCCTGGGTCTCTTTGCTAGCCTTATTTCTGTGGAATCTGAGAACAGATATTTCGGATCCCTTTGAAGACTATAGGGCCAAAGGAAATATCCTACGATAACAAAGAGGAAGAAGCTTTGTGAGAAACTTCTTTGTGTTCTCTGAAATCATCTGACAGAGTTACAGCTCTCCCCTCAAGAAGACTTTCGCTAAGACAGTTCTTGTGGAATTGGCAGTGTGATATTTGGAAGCCCACAGAGGGCTATGGTGAAAAAGGAAGTATCCTCCGATGAAATCTCTAAACAAGTTTTCTGAGAAACTGCTTAGTGTTCTGTTAATTCATCTCAGAGCGTTACATCTGTATTTCGTGGATCTCTTTGCTAGCCTTATTTCTGTGGAATCTGAGAACAGATACTTCGGATCCCTTTGAAGACTATAGGGCCAAAGGAAATATCCTCCGATAACAAAGAGAAAGAAGCTTTCTGAGAAACTTCTTTGTGTTCTGTGAAATCATCACACAGAGTTACAGCTTTCCCCTCAAGAAGCCTTTTGCTAAGGCAATTCTTGTGGAAATAGCAAAGTGATATTTTGGAGCTCCTAGAGGGCTATGCTGAAAAAGGAAATATCCTGAGATCAAATATGGAAAGAAGCTTTCTGAGAAACTGCTTAGTGTTCTGTTAATTCATCTCACAGAGTTACATCCGTATTTCATAGATCTCTTTGCTGGCCTTATTTCTGTGGAAACTGAGAACAGATATTTCCGATCCCTTTGAAGACTATAGGGCCAAAGGAAATATCCTCCGATAACAAAGAGAAAGAAGCTTTCTGAGAAATTTCTTTGTGTTCCGTGAAATCATCTCACAGAGTTACAGCTTTCCCCTCAAGAAACCTTTCGCTAAGACAGTTCTTGTGGAATTGGCCAAGTGATACTTGCAAGCCCATAGAGGGCTATGGTGAAAAAGGAAATATCCTCTGATGAAATCTGGAAAGAAGCTTTCTGAGAAACTGCTTAGGGTCTGTTAATTCATCTCACAGAG
>NW_020256458.1:0-1069 GCF_003255815.1 Theropithecus gelada
TTGCTAGCCTTATTTCTGTGAAATCTGAGAACAGATATTTCGGATCCCTTTGAAGACTATAGGGCCAAAGGAAATATCCTCCGATAACAAAGAGAAAGAAGCTTTCTGAGAAACTTCTTTGTGTTCTGTGAAATCATCTCACAGAGTTACAGCTTTCCCCTCAAGAACCCTTTCGCTAAGAGAGTTCTGGTGGAAATGGGAAAGTGATACTTGGAAGCCCATGGAGGGCTATGGTGAAAAAGGAAATATCCTCAGCTGAAATCTGGAAAGAAGCTTTCTGAGAAACTGCTTAGTGTTCTGTTAATTCATCTCACAGAATTACATCTGTAGTCAGTGGATCTCTTTGCTCGCCTTATTTCTGTGGAAGCTGAGAACAGATATTTCGGATCCCTTTGAAGACTATTGGGCCAAAGGAAATATCCTCGGAAAACAAAGAGAAACAAGCTTTCTGAGAAACTTCTTTGTGTTCTGTGAAATCATCTCAGAGAGTTACAGCTTTCCCCTCAAGAAGCCTTTCGCTAAGACAGTTCTTGTGGAATTGGCAACCTGATATTTGGAAGCCCATAGCGGGCTATGGTGAAAAATTAAATATCCTCAGATGAAATCTGCAAAGAAGCTTTCAGAGAAACTGCTTAGTGTTCTGTTAATTCATCTCACACAGTTACATCTGTATTTTGTGGATCTCTTTGCTCGCCTTATTCCTGTGGAATCTCAGAGCAGATATTTCGGATCCCTTTGAAGAGTATAGGGCCAAAGGAAATATCCTCTGATAACAAAGAGAAAGAAGCTTTCTGAGAAACTTCTTTGTGTTCTGTGAAATCTTCTCACAGAGTTACAGCTTTCACCTCAAGAAGCCTTTCGCTAAGAGAGTTCTTGTGGAAATGGGAAAGTGATACTTGGAAGCTCATGGAGGGCTATGGTGAAAAAGGAAATATCCTCAGATGAAATCTGGAAAGAAGCTTTCTGAGAGACTGCTTTAGTGTTCTGTTAATTCATCTCACAGAAATACATCTGTATTTCTCGGATCTCATTGCTAACCTTATTTCTGTGGAATCTGAGAACAGATATT
>NW_020256459.1:0-1069 GCF_003255815.1 Theropithecus gelada
TTTTTTTTTTTTTTTTTTTTTGAGACGGAGTCTGGCTCTGTCGCCCGAGCTGGAGTGCAGTGGCCGGATCTCAGCTCACTGCAAGCTCCGCCTCCTGGGTTTACGCCATTCTCCTGCCTCAGCCTCCCGAGTAGCTGCGACTACAGGTGCCGCCACCTCGCCCGGCTAGTTTTTTGTATTTTTAGTAGAGACAGGGTTTCACCGTGTTAGCCAGGATGGTCTTGATCTCCTGACCTCGTGATCCGCCCATCTCCGCCTCCCAAAGTGCTGAGATTACAGGCTTGAGCCACCACGCCCGGCTAATGTTACAGATTTTTAAAATCACAAACTCAAACTTCTTGATTTTAAGTAACAAAACTGAGACTCAGGAAACATATTTAGTCCTAGATCACTAAGCTTGTTGGAATCTAACCTAGGACTAGAGTCCAGAGATCTGATACTTAGGCCAGAGCTCTCTTCAAGATAACTTTATTTCCAACTCCCCCTTTTTTTTTTTTTTGAGACGGAGTCTCGCTCTGTCGCCCAGGCTGGAGTGCAGTGGCCAGATCTCAGCTCACTGCAAGCTCCGCCTCCCGGGTTTACGCCATTCTCCTGCCTCAGCCTCCCGAGTAGCTGGGACTACAGGCACCCGCCACCTCGCCCGGTTAGTTTTTTGTATTTTTAGTAGAGATGGGGTTTCACCATGTTAGCCAGGATGGTCTCGATCTCCTGACCTTGTGATCCGCCCCTCTCGGCCTCCCAAAGTGCTGGGATTACAGGCTTGAGCCACCACGCCCGGCCGCATCCAACTCCCCTTTAAGAGGACACATCAACATGACAATTCTAACTGGCTTAAATATTTCTTATATACATATATATTATAACTATATAAAATATATATTGGTTGTACTTATGTATTTGTATGTGCTATGTACAGTTAAATATAGTACTATATAATTTTCATGTTGGCTAGCAGTAATATAATATATATATATTTTTTTTTTTTTTTGAGACAGGGCCTTGTTCTGTTGCCCAGGCTGGACTACAGTAGTGTGATCTCGGTTCACTGCAACCTCCTCCCAGGTTCAAG
>NW_020256460.1:0-1069 GCF_003255815.1 Theropithecus gelada
AAAGATCCTCATCCTCTTGAGAATCCAATACCTTAATTACAGCTTTAACAGTAGAAGCAGGGACAGTAAAAACCATGCCTGAACGAGGCAACATTTCCACCGGCGGTGGTGGTGGTGGAAAACTATCCTCCTCTGCCGCTTTAGGTGCTGACAAGGATGGATGAGCCACGGGAAAAGTAAAAACAGGAGTGGCTGGAGGAGAAGGGTGAGGGGGAGATAACTGCAGTTGCAAAATTTGTTGTAACAATTGAACAACGGGCTGAAGCTCCTTTTGAATTTCTGATTCCTTTTCCTGAGACACATCATTATGCAAAGGACCTTCCCCCTCAGTTACAGAATTATCTAAAGGAGGAGAAATAGCTATCGGAGACTTCAAAGATTCCTCATCTCCACCCTCCTCTTTTTCAGAATCTGTCTCTAAGAGCTCCAAAGCCTGAGTAATAGAGGCACAGAGAGCCCACAAAGGTGCCGGCATTACATCACTGCGCTGATGCGCTTGACGAAGGGTCTTAACAACCCGTTGCCAATCTCGTTTATTTAATTGGACTTCAGTTTGATATTGAAACCAATCACAATGTTGTTCCACATGAGCAAACAATTTCCGCAAAGTTCTCTCTTTTGTATCAACTCCAATTGAAAGTAAAAGCCCTTGTAATAATCTTAAATATTCTGAGGCCAAGGAACTGGAATTCCCCATAATGAAAGCTTAAGAAGGTTCCCCTTAATAATATCCAAGCCTTACCCGCTCCTAGGGGGTTCCCCTTCTTGTTCTCCCCTACTCACCCGTGCTGACCCTGTTCACTGCCCCACTTGTTGGGGGCCGCACCAGGGGTGGTGGAGAATGAAAGAACACACACAAAGACAAAGACACACAGAGAACATGGCGGCCGCACTCAGAGCCTCTGCCTCACTTTATTTATACTCCATAAACCTCACGTCAGCAGAAAGAATGCAATGCAAAACAAACTTTCTTTTCCCACATGTAACCTTCTACTCAGTACCTTGTTTCTATATTCTTTCTATACTCACCTTCTTGGCGCCTACAAGAGTTCATTAAAAGTTCAGTTGG
>NW_020256461.1:0-1069 GCF_003255815.1 Theropithecus gelada
GTTCTCATTGGTTTCAAAGAACATCTTTATTTCTGCCTTCATTTCGTGATGTACCCAGTAGTCATTCAGGAGCAGGTTGTTCAGTTTCCATGTAGTTGAGCGGTTTTGATTGAGTTTCTTAGTCCTGAGTTCTAGTTTGATTGCACTGTGGTCTGAGAGACAGTTTGTTATAATTTCTGTTCTTGTACATTTGCTGAGGAGTGCTTTACTTCCAATTATATGGTCAATTTTGGAGTAAGTACGATGTGGTGCTGAGAAGAATGTATATTCTGTTGATTTGGGTTGGAGAGTTCTGTAGATGTCTCTTAGGTCTGCTTGCTGCAGAGATGAGTTCAATTCCTGGATATCCTTGTTCACTTTCTGTCTTGTTGATCTGTCTAATGTTGACAGTAGAGTGTTGAAGTCTCCCATTATTATTGTATGGGAGTCTAAGTCTGTTTGTAAGTCTCTAAGGAATTGCTTTATGAATCTGGGTGCTCCTGTATTGGGTGCATATATATTTAGGAGAGTTAGCTCTTCCTGTTGTATTGATCCCTTTACCATTATATAATGGCCTTCTTTGTCTCTTTTGATCTTTGATGGTTTAAAGTCTGTTTTATCAGAGACTAGGATTGCAAACCCCACTTTTTTTTGTTCTCCATTTGCTTGGTAAATCTTCCTCCCTCCCTTTATTTTGAGCCTATGTATGTCTCTGCATGTGAGATGGGTCTCCTGAATACAGCAGACTGATGGGTCTTGACTCTTTATCCAGTTTTCCAGTCTGTGTCTTTTAATTGGAGCATTTAGTCCATTTACATTTAAGGTTAAGATTGTTATGTGTGAACTTGATCCTGCCATTATGATATTAACTGGTTATTTTGTTCGTTAGTTGATGCAGTTTCTTCCTGGCCTCGATGGTCTTTGCATTTTGGCATGTTTTTGCAATGGCTGGTACCTGTTGTTCCTTTCCATGTTTCCATACTTCCTTCAGGGTCTCTTGTAAGGCAGGCCTGGTGGTGACAAAATCTCTAAGCATTTGCTTATCTGTAAAGGATTTTATTTCTCCTTCACTTATGAAACTTAGTTTGGC
>NW_020256462.1:0-1070 GCF_003255815.1 Theropithecus gelada
AGATCCCTGCATAAAGCTGAAACTTGGAAGGGAAACATCTTCCAAACAGTAGACCAGGAAAAAAAATCCATTCCCCAACGTAGCAGATAAGTTTGCCTGTCTCCACCTGTTTCAGTTGGGGAGGGAAAATTAAGTCTTTAGAATTTTTTTTTTTTTGAGATGGAGTCTTGCACTGTCCACCAGGCTGGAGTGCAGTGGCACAATCATGGCTCACTGCAACCTCCACCTCCCAGCTTCAAGCTATTCTCCTGCCTCAGCCTCCCAAGTAGCTAGGATTACAGGCACCCACCACCACACCCANATTACAGGCACCCACCACCACACCCAGCTAATTTTTTGTATTTTTAGAAGAGAAAGGGTTCCACTATGTTGGTCAGGCTGGTCTCAAACTCCTGATTTCATCATCCGCCTGCCTCAGTCTCCCAAAGTGCTGTGATTACAGGCATGAGCCACCGCGCCCGGCCTAGAATTTTCATCCTTTACACTCATGCAAATAAAGCTCTCTTCAGGATGAATTCAAAATCACAAATTTTTCAACACTTGAGAAAACAATCTACCATGAGCAAAAATTAGATCCCTAAGAATTTCAGATAATAAAATCAAAGATAAAAAGAAAAACCTAAGTGTTTAAAATTATAATAGAGGCTAGGCATGGTGGTTCATGTCTGTAATTCCGGCACTTTGGGAGGCTGAGACGGGATAATCGCTTGAGACCAGGAGTTCAAGACAAGCCTGGGCAACACAGGAAGACCCTGTCTTTACAAAGAATCTTTTTTTAAGGCAGGGTACGGTGGCTCACAGCAGGCGAATCACGAGGTCAATAGATCAAGACCATCCTGGCCAACACGGTGAAACCCCATCTCTACTAAAAACACAAAAATTATCTGGGCATGGTGGCGGGCACCTGTAGTCCCCAGCTACTCCGGAGGCTAAGGCAGCAGAATCTCTTGAACTCGGGAGACGGAGGTTGCAGTGAGCCAAGATCGCACCACTGCACTCCAGCCTGGTGACCAAGCCACTCTGTCAAAAAAAAAAAAAAAAAAAAAAAAAAAAAAAAAAAAAAAAAAAAA
>NW_020256463.1:0-295 GCF_003255815.1 Theropithecus gelada
TAAAACAGTTCTTGTGGAATTGGCAAAGTGATATTTGGAAGCCCCTAGAAGGCTATGGTGAAAAAGGAATTATCCTCAGATGAAATCTGGAAAGAAGCTTTCTGAGAAACTGCTTAGTGTTCTGTTAATTCATCTCACTGCGTTACATCTGTATTTCGTGGATCTCTTTCCGAGCCTTATCTCTATGGAATCTGAGAACAGATATTTCGGATCCCTTTGAAGAATATAGGGCCAAAGGTAATATCCTCCGATAACAAAGAGAAAGAAGCTTCCTGAGAAACTTCTTTGTGTTCTG
>NW_020256463.1:372-1069 GCF_003255815.1 Theropithecus gelada
AGAAGCCTTTCGCTAAGACAGTTTTTGTGGAATTGGCAAAGTGATATTTGGAAGCCCTTAGAGGGCTATGGTGAAAAAGGAAATATCCTCAGATGAAATCTGGAAAGAAGATTTCTGAGAAACTGCTTAGTGTTCTGTTAATTCATCTCACAGAGATATATCTGTATTTCATGCATCTCTTTGCCAGCCTTATTTCTGTCGAATCAGAGAACAGATATTTCGGATCCCTTTGAAGAGTATAAGGCCAAAGGAAATATCCTCCGATAACAAAGAGAAAGAAGCTTTCTGAGAAACATCTTTGTGTTCTGTGAAATCATCTTACAGAGTTACAGCTTTCCCCTGAAAAAGCCTTTCGCTAAGACAGTTCTTGTGGAATTGGCAAAGTGATATTTGGAAGACCATAGAGGACTATGCTGAAAAAGGAAATATCCTCAGATGAAATCTGGAAAGAAGCTTTCTGGGAAACCCCTTAGTGTTCTGTTAATTCATCTCACAGATTTACATGTGTATTTCGTGCATCTCTTTGGTAGCCTTATTTCTGTTGAATCTGAGAACAGATTTTTCGGATCCCGTTGAATAGTATAGGGCCAAGGGAAATATCCTTGGATAACAAAGATAAAGAAGCTTTCTGAGAAACTTCTTTGTGTTCTGTGAAATCATCTCACAGAGTTACAGCTTTCCCCTCAAGAAGCCTTTC
>NW_020256464.1:0-1069 GCF_003255815.1 Theropithecus gelada
CAAAGGAAATATCCTCCGATAACAAAGAGAAAGAAGCTTTCTGAGGAACTTCTTTCTGTTCTGTGAAATCATCTCACAGAGTTACACCTTTCCCCTCAAGAAGTCTTTCGCTAAGACAGTTCTTGTGGATTTGGCAAAGGGATATTTGGAAGCCAATAGAGGGCTATGGTGAAAAAGGAACTATCCTCAGATGACATCTGCAAAGAAGCTTTCTGTGAAACTACTTAGTGTTGTGTAAATTAATCTCACAGAGTTACATCTGGATTTCGTGGATCTTTTTGGTAGCCTTATTTCTGTGGAATCTGAGAACAGATATTTCGGATCCATTTGAAGACTATAGGGCCAAAGGAAATATCCTCCGATAACAAAGAGAAAGATGCTTTCTGAGAAACTTCTTTGTGTTCTGTGTAATCATCTCACAGAGTTACACCTTTCCCCTCAACAATCCTTTAGCTAAGACAGTTCTTGTGGAATTGGCAAAGTGATATTTGGAAGCCCATAGAGCGCTATGGTGAAAAAGGAAATATCCTCAGATGAAATCCGGAAAGNGGAATTGGCAAAGTGATATTTGGAAGCCCATAGAGGGCTATGGTGAAAAAGGAAATATCCTCAGATGAAATCTGGAAAGAAGCTTTCTGAGAAACTGCCTAGTATTGTGTTAATTAATCTCACAGAGTTACATCTGTATTTCTTGGATCACGTTGATAGTCTTATTTCTGTGGAATGTGAGAACACATACTTCGGATCCCTTTGAAGACTATAGGGCCAAAGGAAATATCCTCCGATAACAAAGAGAAAGAAGCTTTCTGAGAAACTTCCTTGTGTTCTGTGAAATCATCTCACAGAGTTACAGCTTTTCCCTGAAGAAGCCTTTCGCTAAGACACTTCTTGTGGAATTGTCAAAGTGATATTTGGTAGCCCCTAGAGGGCTATGGTGAAAAAGGACATATTGTCAGCTGAAATCTGGAAAGAAGCTTTCTGAGAAACTGCTTAGTGTTGTGTTAATTCAACGCACACAGTTACATCTGTATTTCGTGGATCTCTTTCGTAGCCTTATTTCTGTGGAATC
>NW_020256465.1:0-1069 GCF_003255815.1 Theropithecus gelada
AAAAAAAAAAAAAAAAAAAAAAAGAAAGAAAAAGGAAAAAAGAAAAGAAACTGTTTTCCAAAGTTGCTGAAACATTTTGCGTTCTTGCTAGTAATTTCTTCATGTTCCAGTGGCTCTAAATCATCACCAATACTTGCTATTGTCAGTCTTTCAATTTCATCCATTCTGGAGGGCATGTAGTGAAGTTTCTTTGTGGTTATAATGACGAATGATGTTGAGCATCTTTATGCTTCTCTGTCATTCACACAATCTCTTTGGCAAAGCATCTGTTCAAATCTTACGCACATTTGAAAACTGGCTTGTTTGTTGTGTAAGTTCTTTATATACATTCTGTTCCTGTAGCAGATGTATGATTTACCCTTTGTTTTTTTAACGAAAAGCTTGCTTTTCATTATCTTTTTTTTTTTTTTTTTTTCTGAGACAGAGTCTCACTCTGTCCCCCAGGCTGGAGTGCAGTGGCGCGATCTTGGCTCAATGCAACCTCTGCCTCCTGGGTTCACACCATTCTCCTGCCTCAGCCTCCTGAGTAGCTGAGACTACAGGCACCTGCCACCATGCTGGCTAATTTTTTGTATTTTTTTTTAGTAGAGATGGGGTTTCACTGTGTTGGCCAGGATTGTCTCAATCTCCCGACCTCGTGATTCGCCTGCCTCGGCCCCACAAAGTGCTGGGATTACAGGCGTGAACCACCATGCCCGGCCTTTTCTTTTTCTTTTGAGACGGAGTCTTGCTCTGTCGCCCAGGCTGGAGTGCAGTGGCTCTATCTCGGCTCTCTGAAAGCTCCGCCTCCCGGGTTCACGCCATTCTCCTGCCTCAGCCTCCTGAATAGCTGGGACTACAGGTGCCCACCACCTCGCCCAGCTAATTCTTTTGTATTTTTAGTAAAGACGGGGTTTCAGCGTGTTAGCCAGGATGGTCTCCATCTCCTGACCTCATGATCCACCCGCCTCGGCCTCCCAAAGTGCTGGGATTACAGGCATGAGCCACCGTGCCCGGCCGCTTTTCATTATCTTAACAGTGTTTCAGGCCGGGCGCGGTGGCTCAAGCCTGTAATCCCAGCACTTTGGGA
>NW_020256466.1:0-7160 GCF_003255815.1 Theropithecus gelada
CAATGATTACTACCCCTTCCCTAAAAATTTCTGCATGAACTCCCCTTTAATCTACATGCAATTAAAAGTGGGTGCAAATATGACTGGAAAACTGCCCTGAGCTGCTACTCTCTGCCTATGAGGTGGCCCTGCTTTGCAGGAACACTCATGGGGCTGTAACACTGCCTCTTCAGTAAAGCTGTTTTCTTCTACCTCTGTCTTACCTTCGAATTCTTTCCTGGGAAAAGCCAAGAACCCAGAAGATTATGCTCCACTTTGGGGCTTGCGTGCTCTGTTTCATTACCAGTCAAACTCAAAACCATAGAATTTATGAGAATGCTTTTGAGAAAACTTCTTGTACTTTTGACTATATACAGGCTAAAAATATAAACATATACCCTGTCAAGATAATTACTGATGACTACCAAACATCAACACTTGTAAAAGACAAATTTTTGAGTTTTTCCCCCAAATCATAAATCCTAGGTACAAAGTATTTTCTTCACAAAATGTTACAAAACACTTCTCTGTAAATTTCATTCTGTTGTTCCCTAAGAACTTAGTGACATTATTAACATTATTAAGAATGTCCCTCTGTATTTTTTAACATGAGAAATGTGGAATGCAGAAATAACCAGAAGCCCCTCTTTACTTTGGCAATAGAGTAACTTAATTATGACTTCCAATGTTCTTAACAAGAAATTTTTATATTGCCCACAACTAATGATATTTAGAAATACATGTAGAATAAAAAAATTTAAAAATGGAATTTAATACACTTATAGTGAAAACAAATACAGAGAAGACTATATGTGATTTAAATAATTATATAGCTTATTTTATTCGGACTCTTCCATCACATGGTCAGAAATTAATCTACATCTATACTGCAATGTAACAGTATTATCCATAAGTAGAAACATAACAGCTACTTTCATCTTTCCTTTCAGTCAAACACAAACTAAATGACACACAATAAATTTTGGAACTACTATTTTTTATATTCAAAGAAGACATTAAAACAATGTATTATTTCAGATACATCATAGAAAGAAATCTTGAACAAAACAAAGCCTCAACACTACACTTTGTCTATACTACAAATAAGACTAACAACTATGGTTGTTTGTAGAAAAAGTAGTCTGAATGCCAGGTAAAAGTATTTTTGAAGTAATTCCTTGAAGTTCCTAGTGAATAAAGAAATATTAGAAAATAAATCATACATGTATAATGTAAATATGTCTATAAATGCATATGTATCTAATTCCTTCCTTCCCTCTTTCCTTCCTTCTTTCCTTCTCTCCCTCCTTCCTTCCCTCCCTCCCTCCCTCCCTCCCTCCCTCCTTCCTCCTTCCTTCCTCCCTCCCTCCCTCCCTCCCTTCCTTCCTTCCTTTCCTTCCTTTCCTTCCTTCCTTTTTTTTTTTTCCGACAGAGTTTCGCTCTTGTTGTCCAGGCTTGAGTGCAATGGTGCAATCTCAGCTCACGGCAACCTCCGCCTCCTTGGTGCAAGTGATTCTCCTCCCTCTGCCTCCTGAGTAGCTGAGACTACAGGCATGCACCACCATGCCTGGCTAATTTTGTGTTTTTAGTAGAGACAGGGTTTCTCCATGTTGGTAAGGCTGGTCTTGAATTCCCAGCCTCAGGTGATCCTCCCGCCTCAGCATCCCAAAGTGCTGGGATTACAGGCGTGAGTCACTGCACCCGGCTATACATCTAATTTCTAATATTTGAGTATGAACATACATGTATACAAATATATGTACCCTGTAATAGTATCCTTAATATATATGTAATATGTTGATGTGTATACACACACACACACACATATATATGCACACACACAGGCAGAAACAAGCACATACACAAACACATATATACATATCCACATATGAGACAATAATGTTAAGAATGCCTTAGGAAACATTTATAAATTATCTTCTATAAGCAGAGTGCAAAACTCCAGAGTTGAGGATAGTTCCAATGAAATTGAATTATTAAAACATGTAAATCTACATTGCTAGGTTATTAATAGTGGAAAGGAAAAGCTTCATAACATATTGACATATCACCATAAGCAGGAGCTTATACTAGCAAAACTAGCCAAGTTATATTTTGCTCCTTGTGGTGGATTTATGGCATGAATGGTTCCAATTTCATGACTTGCCTATAACCAAACTCTTTTTGGCCCTATCATTTTATAACCCACGTCAGGGTTTTGTAAAGCATATCACCTTGTTTTGATCAGTCTCACCCGCTAGAAGTTAAGTTTTTACCTTCTTTACCTTAGATTGAGATGATTACTTCAACTGCTTTTTGTCTTCCAAAACTCATGGACTTCTCTCTTCCAAGAGTATCTTTACTCCTGTTCTTTAGATCACTGAAATTTATAAGATTTTTTATTTATTGTACTATAATTTTAGTAGTATAATAGAAATATATTTCTAATGATTGCATAGTAATTGAATTATTTCGAGAATATTACTAATACACTTTTAATGATAGTACATATCTCTTTTCTGTAATTAATAGAAACCTTGTTTGACTTACTTTTTACACTTTCTGTAATTACTTTGAAAATAGATCTATTTTCTACTCCATTTGAAGTTTCTTTAAAATGACTTCCCAATATTTTGTTTTCGGTTTTGTTTTCGGCTTTTCTTTCTCATCTTTGAATATATGTTTAACTCTGCCTCTAGTCCTATAATGATTTCAAAGTTAAACTGCAAAATCAAAATTATATTAGAAGATGCTTTAATTTCTATCTACTATTTATTGACTTAAATATCACAGAAACTCTTGTTGTCTCCCAATATTCAAGTATTCTTTCCTCTCTAGGTTTTAGTTTTATCCCTTCTATTTAGTGTAGCCTTGTGATTACATTTGTGTCAATGAGAAATAACTTCAAATGTTAGTTGAAGAACACGGAAAGCTCATTTAAAAAAAAATTGCAGCCCTTTCTTTTTTCCCCATTTTTTCCCTGTGCCTGAATGGTGGCTATGATGGCTCTAACTATATAGCAGTCTTGGATTATAAGGTGACCTTGACAACAGATGCTTCCTTCTGAGAATGAGAAATTAAAAAATCAAAGACTGGGCTCCTGTTGACCACAGAACCACTGTATTATGCTGAGACTGCCTAATTTTAGGCACCTTTTGTATGAAAGAAATATATTTCTGCTTGTAGGCAATTTTTATTTTGGGAGTTTGGGTTTTATGTAGCCAAATTTAATCCTAACTGATACACTATGCTTAATTGTCAACAACTATCTTTCCTTATGAAAGCCAGTGACAGGAATTTTGATGTCTGTTCCTTTTCTCCAGTAACTCCTATTTTCATATGTGCTTAATATTCACTAGAATAGTAATATGCTTATTTGCTGTGCTATACTTGGTTATGGTCAGTTGTGATAGTGTATTTATTTTTGTTATAAAAATATAAAATATTTCTTCTATTACAGTGTTGTAACATAGAGAATGTCTACAAATTTGCCTTGATATTTTAATTGTGAATTATGGAAGTCTTATATTTACATTCCAGAAGTATTTTCTGTTTGTTATTTTGGTGATTCAAATCTCCCTCCATCTTACATAGTCATTTATATCTTAACATCTGATTTTGTAATATCCTCATTTGAAACTATTTATTTCTACATTTTTCCATGTTAATTTCTTTTAATATTGGGCTTATTTCTCTTTTTATCGATCTGCCACATCAATATTAATTATCTTTTAGTTGCATTAAGTATAATGAACATTCCTATGTAAAAGAATATCTGTTAAATTCCATTTTGATATTTATAGATACAAAATATATTTTCATGTGAATACATCTGTATTTGCCAAACATTGACTCAAAAGTAAGTTATGTTATTATTAGGTAGGTGAATGACTATGAGTTATGTATTTTTTATTAATTTCTTGGATAATGTTTTTTAAGTTTCTATTCATTATCATTTTTCTTTTCCTGAGGTAAGCACAAATTTAGCAAGCTTTTAGATTTAGTGTAATAAATATTGTAGACTAACAGTTTTAAGTAGATAAATTATGATTTACTCTACTACAACATGTATTTTCTGAGTTAGCATATTATGTTGATTATCAATGATTTTTCTTTCTTTATTCTTGTATTTTACTTGTCAACACACAATTAATAATTATCACTCAGAATTATCACTAGAGTCTTTATATGTGTATTCTCTCTTAGTATCTATTTCTCTGTTTGTTCTCTTCCCAATAATAATCACAAACTTCTGTGGAAAACATACCTTATAAACAAAACTTCTTTTGCTTTAATGCAATACTTTTCTAATCCATTAAAATGTAAATTTAAATTTATAACAATTTACAATGATCTGTTTAGTTGTGTCCAACATACTTATCTAAGGTGAGTCTGTTTGGCCTTTGTGGGTTCCCAGGCATTTCCCCTGGCTATGGATGAAGAAAAGGCCTAGGACTTGAAATTCTGAAAAGAAGTTCTGTTTAAAGTAAAACTCAGAAGAAGTTATTTTACATCTGCCTTTATGTTTAAGAAAACACACAAAAATATTAGGTTTTATTTATTAGTTTGCAAAATTCTATTTTTTAAGAAAAGAAATTAGAAATAGGATTAGATTCCTGATTTAAAACAATGTAATCAAAATAATATTTGCAAGGTTCCCAATCTGAATGTTTTAAGCTATATTATACAATTTAATAAACAATTTGTTATACAATTGAATCTTTAGCTTCATTCGTATTATCACACATGCCATAGAAAACTCTATAACTTAAATACAAAAAATGAAAGTTATTTAATGTGGTTTGAGTTTATTTGTATGTGTTGGTACAATGAGGCTATGGCTTTGGTCGACTTTCTCTCAATCTGTTAATTCAGATGAAACATAATAACCAGAGAATTCCAAAAAGAGTATTCTAATACTTTTAATGTATTTCCACAGAGTAAAAATAATAGCATTTGGTCCAGGAACTAAAATCTAATAAAATATTTACATAATAATAAATAATTTTTTTGTTGACATCCGACTCTTTATCATGAATTCCCACAAAAATATCTCTTTTGATCTCCGTTTCAGTCCTGTGTGGTAGAGTGTGGTAGAATATAGAAGTGTGTAATTTACTAGGCAACATACCCTAATTTGGAGCCTCAGAACAATGGCCTTGCTGGGAGACTGTTCTGCTGAATACTACAAGGATGTTCCAAAAGGGTTACAGGCTGCTAAAAAGACAAGTTTGATTTCAAAATATGTTTAAGCAAGTTCCTTCAAGCTCCCCTTTCAAATTTTTATCCTGAAGTTGAGGATTTCAAAAAGTTGCAACAACTTTGCTAACGTAAATAAAGATGAAAACTTTATTTTTTTAACCCATTCAGAAAATTCTGTTTCTGTAGAGTTGTGTAGGGTGAGTCATATGATCAGTGTCTCTGCCTCCAGGTGAGATGATGCTATGACTTCACACTTCTGATCATCAGAAGTGCCTATGAATAACAAGGTTGCATATGTATGTAGACATTTGGGTTAGATGAGCTTTAGTTTAATGAACTCCAGAGAGTTTTCTCAGTTTTATAAATGGTGACCTTGAGCAAGTTACTGAATCTTTCGAAGTTTCTATTTTTTACACTTAAAATATGTACAATAGGTGCTATGCATATCATATAGGATGATATACAAGTAGCTGGCACACCGCAAATGCTTGTCTGCATAATTTCACTCCTTGGTTTACCTTTTCTAAGCAGAATTAATTAATTTATGACTGTAACGATTCTTGAGTCATAATTACTACAGAGTGAATTTTAAAATGTTGTATAATTCAGTTATTTTATGTCCTTTGTTATGATTATCTTTGTTGGCATGTTTAAAAGCTAAATTTTAAAAGTGGTTTTATTTTTAATGGTTGTTTATTGTAATGCATTACTCATAAGTGATCTACACATAAGCTATTTAGCTTTCTAACATACTCTATTGGAGAACAATAGACAAGTCATATTCATATTTAAAAGACTTCAGATCTCTGAATTAAAGGTATTAGATCAGATTAAATAAACAGTACGTTGAGGCCAGGCTAGGCGGCTCACGCTTGTAATCCCAACACTTTGGGAGGCCGAGGCGGGTGGATCATGAGGTCAGGCAAACATTTGAGACCAGCCCAGCCAACATAGTGAAACCCCGTCTCTATTAAAAATATAAAAAATTAGTCCAGCGTGGTGGTAGTAGCCTGTAAACCCAGCTACTCGGGAGGCTGAGGCAGGAGAATCACTTGAACATGGGAGGCAGAGGTTGCAATGGGCCGAAATTGTGTCACCACGCTCCTGCCCGGGCAACAGTGTGAGACTCCAATTCAAAATAAATAAATAAATAAAAGTACATTGAACTGTAATTATCAAAAATGTTTAATATTTTATTCCTAATAATTTTAGAATGATTGTATGCTAGTATGATTATAGCAAAGTTATATCTACACTCCAAATGCCCTGTTATTGATAAAATCCCTCACACCTCGCTGTTGCAGTGTTTCCACTTTCTGTGTTGTCAACACTACACTTGATTTTCAAGGGCTTGCAATATCTGGTCACCATCTTTAGTCATTTGTTTCTCCTTCCTTTATCCCCCATATCCAAGTAGACTTATGATTAAATTTCTCCCTCTCTTCTTTTTCTCACATTGCTTCTCCCAGAATACAAATTACTCCACAAAACCTTTAAATCCTGCCGTATTTTCAAGACTCAATCTCTGATAGGAAGGTACTGATCAGTCATCTCTTTACTTGAACTTCTCTATCATTAAAATATTGTCTAATGCTATATTAATAATTCTTTTGACTTACATCTTGTTATAAATTAGAATTTGACTAGTTTTCTGTATTACCCCATTGCATGAGATTGTAAATTGTGGAAAGAGGAAAATAGGAGCCAGGTCCTCAAAGTCCACAATACCTGACTGAATGGAAACAATCTATACCTGCAAGTTATTTAATTATTTATGCTGCTGTTCAATTGTTAGATTCTATACCTGAAACCATTTTTGAAAAGCATTTTGGGGAAAGTATTATAAAACACACTACTTGATAAAATTAAATTTAGATAAACCCAGAAGCAGAAACAAAAATGTGATGATTAGTGGAGTTTGGACTATGTAGAAAACAAACATAAGCAATATTAAAACTATTTTACTTAATTTTTTCAGGTAA
>NW_020256467.1:0-1070 GCF_003255815.1 Theropithecus gelada
CCGTAAAGAAGCTTTCTGAGAAACTGCTTAGTGTTCTGTTAATTCATCTCACAGATTTACATATGTATTTCGTGAATATCCTTGCTAGACTTATTTCTGTGGATTCTGAGGACAGATATTTCGAATCCGTATGAAGACTATAGGGCCAAAGGAAATATTCTCCGATAACAAAGAGAAAGAATCTTTCTGAGAAACTTCTTTGGGTTCTGTGAAATCATCTCACAGAGTTACAGCTTTCCTCTCCAGAAGCCTTTCGCTAAGACAGTTCTTGTGGAACTCGCAAAGTGATATTTGGAAGCCCATAGAGGGCTATGATTTAAAAGAAAATATCCTCAGATGAAATCTGGAAAGAAGCTTTCTGAGCAACTGCTTAGTGTTCTGTTATTTCATATCACAGAGTTACATCTGTATTTCGTGGATCTCTTTGCTAGCCTTATTTCTGTGGAATCTGAGAACAGATATTTCGGATCCNCTTCTTTGCGTTCTGTGAAATCATCTCAGAGATTTACATCTTTCCCCTCAAGAAGCCTTTCAGTAAGACCGTTATTGTGGAATTGGCAAAGTGATATTTGGTAGCCCATAGAAGGCTATGGTGAAAAAGGAAATATCCACCGATGAAACCTGTAAAGAAGCTTTCTGAGAAACTGCTTAGTGTTCTGTTAATTCATCTCACAGATTTACATGTGTATTTCGTGAATATCTTTGCTAGACTTATTTCTGTGGATTCTGAGGACAGATATTTCGAATCCCTATGAAGACTATAGGGCCAAAGGAAATATTCTCCGATAACAAAGAGAAAGAATCTTTCTGAGAAACTTCTTTGGGTTCTGTGAAATCATCTCACAGAGTTACAGCTTTCCTCTCCAGAAGCCTTTCGCTAAGACAGTTCTTGTGGAACTGGCAAAGTGATATTTGGAAGCCCATAGAGGGCTATGATTTAAAAGAAAATATCCTCAGATGAAATCTGGAAAGAAGCTTTCTGAGCAACTGCTTAGTGTTCTGTTATTTCATATCACAGAGTTACATCTGTATTTCGTGGATCTCTTTGCTAGCCTTATTTCTGTGGAATC
>NW_020256468.1:0-1069 GCF_003255815.1 Theropithecus gelada
GCCTCCTGCACCGCTTAAAGTCGGAGCGCCAGTTACTAAGCGCCGTCAGTTCTGGAAATTGATGTCCCGGTTCTTGTCTCACTTGGAAGAAAGATTTTCACCAAGGGGCAATACAAAAATGGCAGATAGCTTCATTCAAAAAAATACAGTGTGAAGAGCTTATTGTAGAAAAATAGGAGTAGGCTGATCGTGCAGGAAAGCAGCCTGAGAGTCCTGTGCAGGGAATTTTAGTTTGGACTTCTTCACATTCCTGCTTCTGTCTCAAGTCTCCGCCTGTTTTCTTTGTTTGCTTTTCCTGCTACTGCCTTAGGTCCCCGACTTGCCCCACTTAGGCTTGTGGGACCTCCTCACTGCTGAATAAGCCACGTGTGTGGTGATCAATCCGAATCCACTCTGGCACCGGGCTCCTTCCCGTCATCCCAGGCAGGGTGACAGTGGTCACATTTGTACCTACTGCGTCTATCTCTTTTGAATGTGCTTCTCTGCCCTAATCTGTACTTATGGTGCCAGGTTTCTTTGAAGAATGTCCCCTTTGTCCTTATCAGCATGTAGCTAGCAATATTGTGACATTATTACTGCAGACTGAATGATGACTGGGGCATCTTAAGAGGATTTCTAGGGTGTTTCTTTCTGCATAGGTACCTCTTCTCCCTCCTACCCACAATTCATAAGTGCCCATCTGCTCCAGCATTACAGATGCCACTAAATGTGAATTTTTCTGGTCCCTCCAGGTGAGCCTTCCCAGACTTTCCCTTTTCCAGGAGCTCCCCCTCCTCTTCATGTCTAGCCGTCTGTCTGTTCTAACAGAGCCCACTACCCTGTGTCTTTCCCAAAAATAGCGAGGGAACGATTATTGGAACCATAGGAAATGATATG
Source organism: Theropithecus gelada (assembly GCF_003255815.1). Taxonomy (NCBI): domain Eukaryota; kingdom Metazoa; phylum Chordata; class Mammalia; order Primates; family Cercopithecidae; genus Theropithecus; species Theropithecus gelada. Next base: position 877 of record NW_020256468.1, read on the forward strand.
CGTGTAGATGAAAACTTTACAATGTACACAAATAATCACTCAAAATCATCCTTACACTAAAAATGCAAAACTATACAATTTCTAGAAGAAACTATGGAAGAAAAGCTATGTGCCTTTGGGTTTGGTCATGAATTTTAACAAATGACACACAAGGTTGATACACGCAGAAGAAATGACAATGTGGATTTCTTAA
>NW_020256469.1:0-1069 GCF_003255815.1 Theropithecus gelada
AAAAGGAAATATCCTCAGATGAAATCTGGAAAGAAGGTTTCTGAGAAACTGCTTAGTGTTGTGTCAATTCATCTCACAGAGGTACATCTGTATTCGTGGATCTCTTTGCTAGCCTTATTTCTGTGCAATCTGAGAACAGATATTTCGGATCCCTTTGAAGACTATAGGGTCAATGAAATATCTTCTGATAACAAAGAGAAAGAATTTTTCTGAGAACCTTCTTTCTGTTCTGTGAAATCATCTCACAGAGTTACAGCTTTCCCCTCAAGAAGCCTTTCGCTAAGACAGTTCTTGTGGAATTGGCAAAGTGGTATTCGGAAGCCCATAGAGGGCTATGGTGAAAAAGGAAATATCCTCAGATGAAATCTGGAAAGAAGCTTTCTGAGAAACTGCTTAGCGTTGCGTTAATTCATCTCACAGAGTTACATCTGTATTTCGTGGATCTCTTTGCTAGCCTTATTTCTGTGGAAACTGAGAACAGATATTTCGGATCCCTTTGAAGACTATAGGGTCAAAGAAATATTCTGCGATAAAAAAGAGAGACAAGTTTTCTGAGAAACTTCTTTGTGTTCTGTTAAATCATCTCACAGAGTTACAGCTCTCCCCTCAAGAAGACTTTCGCTAAGACAGTTCTTGTGGAATTGGCAAAGTGATATTTGGAAGCCCATAGAGGGCTATGGTGAAAAAGGAAATATCCTCCGCTGAAATCTGGAAAGAAGCTTTTTGAGAAACTTCTTAGTGTTGTGTTAATTCATCTCACAGAGTGACGTGAATATTCGTGGATCTCTTTGCTAGCCTTATTTCTGTGGAATCTGAGAACAGATATTTCGGATCCCTTTGAAGACTATACGGCCAAAGGAAATATCCTCCGATAACAAAGAGAAAGAAGCTTTCTGAGAAACTACTTTGTGTTCTGTGAAATCATCTCACAGAGTTACAGCTTTCCCCTTAAGAATCCTTTCGGTAAGACAGTTCTTGTGGAATTGGCAAAATGATATTTGGAAGCCCATACAGGGCTATGGTGAAAAAGGAAATATCCTCAGCAGAATTGTGGAAAGAGGTTTTCTGA
>NW_020256470.1:0-1069 GCF_003255815.1 Theropithecus gelada
AAAGGGAAGCCCATCAGACTCACAGCAGATCTCTCGGCAGAAACTCTACAAGCCAGAAGAGAGTGGGGGCCAATATTCAACATTCTTAAAGAAAAGAATTTTAAACCCAGAATTTCATATCCAGCCAAACTAAGTTTCATAAGTGAAGGAGAAATAAAATCCTTTACAGATAAGCAAATGCTTAGAGATTTTGGCACCACTAGGCCTGCCTTACAAGAGACCCTGAAGGAAGCACTCAACATGGAAAGGAACAACCGGTACCAGCCATTGCAAAAACATGCCAAAATGTAAAGACCATCGAGGCTAGGAAGAAACTGCATCAACTAACGAGCAAAATAGCCAGTTAATATCATAATGGCAGGATCAAGTTCACACATAACAATCTTAACCTTAAATGTAAATGGACTAAATGCTCCAATGAAAAGACACAGACTGGCAAACTGGATAAAGAGTCAAGACCCATCAGTCTGCTGTATTCAGGAGACCCATCTCACACGCAGAGACATACATAGACTCAAAATAAAGGGATGGAGGAAGATTTACCAAGCAAATGGAGAACAAAAAAAAGCAGGGGTTGCAATCCTAGTCTCTGATAAAACAGACTTTAAACAATCAAAGATCAAAAGAGACAAAGAAGGCCATTACATAATGGTAAAGGGATCAATTCAACAGGAAGAGCTAACTATCCTAAATATATATGCACCCAATACAGGAGCACCCAGATTCATAAAGCAAGTCCTTAGAGACTTACAAAGAGACTTAGACTCCCATACAATAATAATGGGAGACTTCAACACTCCACTGTCAACATTAGACAGATCAGCAAGACAGAAAGTTAACAAGGATATCCAGGAATTGAACTCATCTCTGCAGCAAGCAGACCTAATAGACATCTATAGAACTCTCCACCTCAAATCAACAGAATATACATTCTTCTCAGCACCACATCGCACTTATTCCCATATTGACCACATAATTGGAAGTAAAGCACTCCTCAGCAAATGTACAAGAACAGAAATTATAACAAACTGTCTCTCAGACCACAGTGCAATCAAACTAGAACTCAGGA
>NW_020256471.1:0-1069 GCF_003255815.1 Theropithecus gelada
GTGGTCAGTTACAGCCATGCCACCAACAAGTGAGTGACACCAGCCCCGGGGCTACTCTCTGGTCACTGCACCTGCCTGGGCTGCTGCTCTACTCCCTATCTGCACAGCTGGAGAAAAGCTCCACAGAGGGTGATGTGGGCAGGGCCAGCTGTGCAGGGAGCACCAGGTCCTTGTCCTGCCCCGGTCCTCCACGCTCCTTGACAGGGACTGCGCCCCTGGCTACACCCAGTGTTTTCCTCCTTTTGTCCACAGGTATGAGGTAGATGACATCGATGAAGAAGGCAAAGAGTGAGTGTCCAGGCCAAGGCCGGACATGGATACTGGGGGCAGCCTAACAGCTGGGAAGGAGCATCCCCACCCAGCCACAGGTTGACACAAGTCCCTCTACAGCCAGGAGACACACCCTGAGCTGACGCTGGATCATCCCGCTGCCCCAGTGGAAGGCCAACCCCGAGACAGACCCTGAGGCCTTGTTCCAGAAGGACAGCTCACGCTAGCCCTGTATCCCCAGACCACCTGCTTCTACCACACCCTGACCCACGTGCCCCCACAGCGAGTAAAGCAGCCGCCATGGGAGAGGCCATGGATGATGTCAGGAACAGGCTGATCAGATATGCAGGAGGTCCTTGTTTGGACCAAGGCAGGGCATGGAGCCCAGGTGAGGCAGGAGAGGTAGTCAAGAAGACAACCACCTTCTCAGGATGCTGCGACCTTGGTGACTGCACGGCCAACACAGTAAGCCTCAGCATTCGCCTGGTCACTGAGTTCAAGCAAAGCTATCCCCCGTAGGGACTTTCCCTTTTGAGAACGTGTGCATTTTGATTTTACCTGTCCTCAAACTGACCCTTTGCTCATTTTAATAGTAAAAACCACACCCCTGGGTGGAGATTTAAAATGCTAATGAGACATGTGTCCTAGAAACAGGCATGTATAGCAAATGCCCATGTGCACCCAGAGGACCACCCAGATCATGCTTACTAGTGACGCCGCTTCCCACCCATTATGAAAAATTGTGTAAGATTCCCATAAGGGGAGTTTTCCTGCAGTAATTAACACTGACCCACCCTGA
>NW_020256472.1:0-1069 GCF_003255815.1 Theropithecus gelada
TTCTTGTGGAATTTGCAAAGTGATATTTGGAAGCCCATAGAGGGCTATGGTGAAAAAGAAAATATCCTCAGAGAAAATCTGGAAAGAAGCTTTCTGAGAAACCGCTTTGTGTTGTGTGACTTCCACTCACAGAGTTACATCTGTATTTCCTGGATCTGTTTGCTAGCCTTATTTCTGTGGAATCTGGGAACTGATATTTCGGATCCCTTGGAAGACTATAGGTCCAAAGGAAATATCCTCCGATAACAAAGAGAAAAAATTTCTGAGAAACTTCTTTGTGTTCTGTGAAATCATCTCACAGAGTTACAGCTTTCCCCTCAAGAAGCCTTTCGCTAAGCCTGTTCTTGTGGAATTTGCAAAGTGATATTTCGATGCCCATAGAGGACTACAGTGACAAAGGAAATATCCTCAGATGAAATCTGGAAAGAAGCTTGCTGAGAAACTGCTTTTTGACATGTGACTTCTACTCACAGAGTTACATCTGCATTTCGTGGATCTTTTGCTAGCCTTATTTCTGTGGAATCTGAATACTGATATTTTGGATCCCTTGGAAGACTGCGGGGCCAAAGGAAATATCCTCCGATAAAAAAGAGAAAGAAGCTTTGTGAGAAACTTCTTTGTGTTCTGTGAAATCATCTCACAGAGTTACAGCTTTGCCCTCAAGAAGCCTTTCGCTAAGCCTGTTCTTGTGGAATTTGCATAGTGATATTTCGCTTCCCATAGAGGGCTACGGTGAATAAGGAAATATCCTCCGGTGAAATCTGGAAAGAAGCTTTCTGAGAAACTGCTTAGTGTTCCGTTAGTTGATTTCACAGAGTTACAGCTTTCCTCTAAAGAATCCGTTCACTAAGCCTGTTCTTGTGGAATTTTCAAAGTGATATTTGGAAGCCCATAGAGGGCTATGGTGAAAAAGAAAGTATCCTCAGAGAAAAACTGGAAAGAAGCTTTCTGAGAAACTGCTTTGTGATGTGTGACTTCCACTCACAGAGTTACATCTGTATTTTGTGGATCTGTTTGCTAGCCTTATTTCTGTGGAATCTGAGAACTGATATTTCGGATCCTCTTGAAG
>NW_020256473.1:0-1068 GCF_003255815.1 Theropithecus gelada
AGTAAATCTCCTCCGATAACAAAGAGAAAGAAGCTTTCTGAGAAACTTCTTTGTCTTCTGTGAAATCATCTCCCAGAGTTACAGCTTTCCCCTCAAGAAGCCTTTCGCTAAGACACTTCTTGTGGAATTGGCAAAGTGATACTTGGAAGCCCTTAGAGGGCTATGGTGAAAAAGGAAATATCCTCAGCTGAAATCTGGAACAAAGCTTTCTGAGAAACTGCTGACTCTTCTATTAATTCATCTCACAGAGTTACATCTGTATTTCGTGGATCTCTTTGCTAGCCTTATTTCTGTTTAATCTGAGAACAGATATTTGGGATCCCTTTAAAGACTATAGAGCCAAAGGAAATATCCTCCGATAACAAAGAGAAAGAAGCTTACTTAGAAACTTCTTTCTGTTCTGTGAAAACATGTCACAGAGTTTCAGCTTTCACCTCAAGAAGCCTTTCGCTAAGACAGTTCTTATATAATTGGCAAAGTGATATTTGGAAGCCCTTAGAGGGCTACGGTGAAAAAGGAAACATCCTCAGATGAAATCTGGAAAGAAGGTTTCTGAGAACCCCTGAGTGTTCCGTTAATTCATCTCACAGGGTTACATCTGTATTTCGTGGATATCTTTCCTAGCCTTATTTCTGTGGAATCTGAGAACAGATATTTCGGATCCCTTTGAAGACTATAGGGCCAAAGTAAATCTCCTCCGATAACAAAGAGAAAGAAGCTTTCTGAGAAACTTCTTTGTGTTCTGTGAAATCAACTCACGGAGTTACAGCTTTCCCCTCAAGAAACCTTTCGCTAACACAGTTCTTGTGGAATTGGCAAAGTGATACTTGGAAGCCCATAGAGGTCTATGGTGAAAAAAGAAATATGTTCAGATGAAATCTGGAAAGAACCTTTCTGAGAAAGTGCTGAGCGTTCTGTTAATTCATCGCACAGAGTTACAACTGTATGTCGTGGATCTCTTTGCTAGCCTTATTTCTGTGCAATCTGAGAACAGATATTTCGGATCCCTTTGAAGACTATAGGGCCAAAGGAAATATCCTCCGATAACAAAGAGAAAGATGCTTTCAG
>NW_020256474.1:0-307 GCF_003255815.1 Theropithecus gelada
CAGAGCAGTTTCTCAGAAAGCTTCTTTCCAGATTTCATCTGAAGATACTTCCTTTTTCACCATAGTCCTCTAAGGGTTTCAAAATATTACTTTGCCAATTCCACAAGAACTGTCTTACCGAAAGACTTCTTGAGGGGAAAGATGTAACTCTGTGAGATGATTTCACAGAACACAAAGAAGTATCTCAGAAAGCTTTATTCCCTTTGTTATCGGAGGATATTTCCTTTGGCCCTATAGTCTTCAAAGTTATCCGAAATATTTGTTCTCAGATTCCACAGAAATAAGGCTAGCAAAGAGATCCACGAAA
>NW_020256474.1:315-1068 GCF_003255815.1 Theropithecus gelada
GAGGATATTTCCTTTTTCACCATAGCCCTCTATGGGCTTCCAAATATCACTTTGCCAATTCCACAAGAACTGTCTTAGCGAAAGGCTTCTTAAGGGGTAAGCTGTAACTCTGTGAGATGATTTCACAGAACACAAAGAAGTTTCTCAGAATGCTTCTTTCTCTTTGTTATCTGAGGATATTTCCTTTGTCGGAAATATCTATTCTCAGATTCCACAGAAATTAGGCTAGCAAAGAGATCCACGAAATACAGAGGTAACTCTATGAGTAGAAGTCACACATCACAGAGCAGTTTCTCAAAAAGCTTCTTTCCAGATTTCATCTGAGGATATTTCCTTTTTCACCATAGCCCTCTATAGGCTTCCAAATATCACTTTGCCAATTCCACAAGAACTGTCTTAGCGAAAGGCTTTTTGGGGGGAAAGCTGCAACACTGTGAGATGATTTCACAGAACACAAAGAAGTTTCTCAGAAAGGATCATTCTCTTTGTTATCGGAGGATATTTCCTTTGGCCCTATAATCTTGAAAGGGATCGGAAATATCTGTTCTCAGATTCCACAGAAATAAGGCTAGCAAAGAGATCCACGAAATACAGATGTAACTCTGAGACTAGAAGTCACACATCACAGAGCAGTTTCTCAGAAAGCTTCTTTCCAGATTTCATCTGAGGATATTTCCTTTTTCTCCAAACCCTCTATGGACTTCCAAATATCACTTTGCCAATTCCACAAGAACTGTCTTTGCGAAAGGCTTC
>NW_020256475.1:0-757 GCF_003255815.1 Theropithecus gelada
GCCTTATAGTCTTCAATGGGATCCGAAATGTCTCTTCTCAGATTCCAAAGAAAAAAGGCTAGCAAAGAGATCCACGAAATACAGATGTAGCTCTGTGAGATGAATTAACAGAACAATAAGCAGTTTCTCAGAAAGCTTCTTTCCAGATTTCATCGCAGGATATTTCCTTTTTCACCATAGCCCCCTATGGGCTTCCAAATATCACTTTGCCAATTCCACAAGAACTGTCTTAGCGAAAGGCTTCTTGAGGGGAAAGCTGTAACTCTGTGAGATGATTTCAGAGAACACAAAGAAGTTTCTCAGAAAGCTTCTTTCTCTTTGTTATCGGAGGATACGTCCCTTGGCCTTATAGTCTTCAAAGGGATCCGAAATATCTGTTCTCAGATTCCACAGAAATAAGGCTAGCAAAGAGATCTACGAAATACAGATGTAACTCTGTGAGATGAATTAACAGAACTCTGAGCAGTTTCTCAGAAAGATTCTTTCCGGATTTCAGAGGAGGATATTTCCTTTTTCACCATAGCCCTCCATGGGCTTCCAAATATCACTTTGCCAATTCCACAAGAACTGTCTTAGCGAAAGGCTTCTTGAGGGGAAAGCTGTAACTCGGTGACATTATTTCACAGAACACAAAGAAGTTTCTGAGAAAGCTTCTTTCTCTTTGTTAACGGAGGATATTTCCTTTGGCCCTATAGTCTTCAAAGGGATCCGAAATAACTCTTCTCAGATTCCACAGAAATAAGGCTAGCAAAGAGAT
>NW_020256475.1:793-1068 GCF_003255815.1 Theropithecus gelada
AATACAGATGTAACTCTGTGAGATGAATTAACAGAACACTAAGCAGTTTCTCAGAAAGCTTCTTTCCAGATTTCATCGGAGGATATTTCCTTTTTCACCATAGCCCTCTAGGGGCTTCCAAATATCACTTTGCCAATTCCACAAGAACTGTCTTAGCGAAAGGCTTCTTGAGGGTAAAGCTGTAACTCTCTGAGATGATTTCAAAGAAATCAAAGCAGTTTCTCAGACAGCTTCCTTCTCTTTGTTATCGGAGGATATTTCCCTTGGCCGTATAG
>NW_020256476.1:0-7157 GCF_003255815.1 Theropithecus gelada
TCCTGCACCGAAGGCCCAGCAAAGGCAAAGACCAGGAGGCAGCAGCACCCTGTGCCTTCCAGAAGTGCAGGGAACAACGCGTGGGACGCCAGATGGAAGTGGGAGAGGATGGAAGTGCGCAGACCAGAAAGGCCACCCCCTCCTAAAACTCCACGGACACAACACTCTGCATGTGCGATCTTCAGACAATTCTAACTTTGTCCCACCAAACCAGTCCCGGAACAAAACACACAATGCCCTGAGATGGAAAAGATTGAAACCCCTAGAATGACTACATCTGTAATTTATCCTACCACGACTGGACTGCTGTGGAGAGCGTTTGCTGGAAAGAGGCTACAATGATTACTGAGGTTCTTAAATAAAATAATGGAATGTGACACAAGGACAAATGTGTCACCCATTTGAGGTTCCGTTGTCATAGTGTTTAAGAATTGGTATTACTCAGATGAATCAGATGCTTACAGAGAAGTCAAGCGACTCAAATAGGGAATCTGTACCCTAAAATGCAGCTCAGGAATCTCTACCCTAAATGCAGTCCAGGGACTCAGGGTCACAGACCACCAGAAGGGAGAGGGGCCCATCCACTCCTGAGTTGGCAACCATTTCACACCATTCCCAAGCACTGTCCACTCCTCCCTCCTGATGCCATGGCACATGCTGGGGCAGATAAAGACTCGCTGTGCCCTGAGCCCAAAGGAGGCCCAAGGTTCACTAATGTTCAACGGTAATGGCGCTTGAAAGAGAAGCTCTTCACAGTCTCAGATCTAACTTAGTTCTGTCTTCATCTGCTGTGGACACGTAGGAAGATGCAGTTCCATGACTGTCCCAGCAGGACAAATCAGACACATGGCTTCCCAAAGATACCATGCTCTTCAAAATCCTGGGCATATGTAAACGTCTACTTATAAATAAATACGGCTATATACCTCTAAAATTATCAAGTAAGACAGGCTGGCCCCCTGAGAAGTTGCCAGTCATCAAACCCTTGTCCAGTCTCAGGGCGTAGGAGGGAGAACTGGAACACAGTCAGTGCCTCCCACGGAGGGAGGATTTCTCCCTTCGTCACTAGTTATATTTCCAGTCATTTTTGACTGCTGATTTGCACCCCCAGGGAACCCATGTAAACAGCCTAATAAGTGCATTTCCTAGAGTTTTTCCATGCTTACATCATTATACAAAAATCGGAAAATAGATAATACAGCATACAGTAATAAGCAATACAAACGTTTCTCTAATTAAGGTGGGGGTAAGCCCCAATAATCCCATCTTAACGCTCAAAACTCTAAGTCGAACCCTCATAAATCCATATGCTCATGACTTAGCATAGGACTATGTCTTGATAATCTCATCATTAACTCAGAAACATCCTAAACTGAAAATACAGCTAATAACCAGATAATCCCATTCTAAAGTTAAAAAACGATAAGGTAAACCACTGTGGCTATGCGGCATCTGTAGTTAGATGTCATTAAATGCACATACCAGTAGAGATGGAGCTTGCAATATAAGAAATAGAAAAAAAGACTTGTCTCATGATGAAGAACTGGAAAGAATGACATCCTAAAACCACTTTTTTTCTTTTTAAATTGAGACGGAGTTTCACTATGTTGACCAGGCTGGTCTCAAACTCCTGAACTCAAGCGATCCACCAACCTCAGCCTCCCAAAGTGGTGGGATTACAGGCATGAGCCACCGCACTTGGACGAAAACCACCGTTAATACATAATCGTATAACTCTATGCCGCCAAGAGTCTTATACAAATTTCCCCAGTTTCGTTATCACACGCAGTATTTCATAAAAATTACTTCAAGTGCATTGACAAAGTTCTAGGACCTTTGGTAAGCTGCACCATATTGGATAGCAGAGTTAGTTGAGGCATGGTTCAAGTACTGGACTGTCTCTTCCAGGCTGCTTCCCCTTCTAGAAGAAAAGGTAAACGAGGAAAGCTCTGGTTTCCTGAAGAGATTCTTTCACAGGGACGACGTAGCAAAGCCTGCGTCATCTTCTTCATAAAAGAGCTTCTCAGAGTCCACCATGTGGTCCTGAATTGTTTCCTTTGCATGTCCTTCCTCCAGTGTTGCCGAGGCATCCAGCAAGGTGTTGACTGAGAAGAGAGAAGAGATTTAGAGTCTCGATGCTCCAAGGACAATCAGCACAGGATTGACATGGGACCCCCTGCTTCCAGCAGTGAATGCTCCAGAAGAGCCCTCTCGCTATAGGGACAGCAGGTAGGACACTGTCCCTATTCCCTGTCTCAAGGCACAAAACACTTACTCTCAGTGGGGTCAGCGTCATTCACTGGAACCGGCAGCGTCTTCCTCTGACACCCTTCAGCTTCTGCCTGTTCCTGTAACACACAGTGAGGAATGCTCTGGTCAGAGTCAGGAGTCCTGCAGTCCAGTACTGACCCCGACCACCAGCCAGCAAGAGACCTGCAGCGCTTCCCATCTCGGGTCTCCATGGAGATGCAGACAAACCTCTGGTCCTGCATAGCTCTTGGGCTCTGTGTGCTGGTGACTCATTGAGACATAAGTGGCATGCAGTAAATGCTCACTTTGTAAGTGTTCTGCCCAACTTTGACTACTGTATACGCCTGGGTAATTATCCCCTGATCAAGACATAGAACATTGCCACCACCCCAGAAAGTCCCCTTCTGCCCCATCTCATCAACTCCCACCCACCCTCACAGGAAATGATCACTTTCTTACAGAATTCTTACCAGCCCAAGTCTTGGCAGAAGAGTATATATGAGAGCACCCAGGAAAACCTAACAAAATGATTTATTCCAAGACTGTAAATGACCTTTGATCATTAATACTGTACCATATCCATAGTGTAATTAAATAAAACAGCAGTCTCCATGGACGCTGGAGAGACATTTGGTAAAATTAAACACCAATTCTGATCTTTTTCAGAACCTTTTAGAATAGTAGGTTGCGTTCTTGATTATGAGAATTTCTATATGAAACCAAAAGTGAACGCCATTCCTCAGGGTGACACTTTGGAGGTCTTCTCCAGAAATCAAACCAGGACCCAAATACCTGCCTTCCCTAAGCACAGCTGAACATGGTTCTGAAAGGTCTGGCCTAGGCAACAAGATGGAAAATTAAAATGAGGCGAGACTCTTGGAAGAGGGCAGACACAATAATCATTCTTTTCAATGTCATTTAAAATCCCTAAGAATGAAACTACAATACTGAAATAGAAATGTATGTTTGGAGGAAAGTTAAAAACATAGCAGATGCAATAAATTAGCAAACAGAATTACAAGGCTATCCAACTCATGCTGGATACGAAACACTAAACAGCCATAAGCAACAGGAATAATTGATTTGAAGAGGAACACAAATCACAACTCAGTTACAATAAAATACTTGACACCAAATGTTATCTCCTTTGATAAGGAAATACTGAATACTTATTTCTGAATAAATATTATGCTGAATATTATTATACTGAATAAATATACTGAATCTAGAAATACTGAATATTTTATATTCACTATTTATATATAAATTTATGTATGTATATATAGATTTTATATATAAATATATATAATAAATTATGTATTATATATAATATACATAATAAAATATATATAATTTATTTGTATATAAATTTATTAGTTTATATAATTATTGTTTATTATATAAATTCATATATTTATATATTTTTATAAACTATTTTGTAAACTAGTTCAACCATTATGGAAAACAGTATGGCGATTCCTCAAGGATCTAGAACTAGAAGTACCATATGACCCAGCCATCCCATTACTGGGTATATACCCAAAGGACTATAAATCATGCTGCTATAAAGACACATGCACACGTATGTTTATTGCAACACTATTCACAATAGCAAAGACTTGGAATCAACCCAAATGTCCATCAGTGACAGACTGGATTAAGAAAATGTGGCACATATACACCATGGAATACTATGCAGCCATAAAAAAGGATGAGTTTGTGTCCTTTGTAGGGACATGGATGCAGCTGGAAACCATCATTCATAGCAAACTATCACAAGAACCGAAAACCAAACACCGCATGCTCTCACTCATAGGTGGGAACTGAACAATGAGATCACTTGGACTCGGGAAGGGGAACATCACACACCGGGGCCTATCATGGGGAGGGGGGAGGGGGAGGGATTGCATTGGGAGTTATACCTGATGTAAATGACGAGTAGATGGGTGCTGACGAGGTGATGGGTGCAGCACACCAACATGGCACAAGTATACATATGTAACAAACCTGCACGTTATGCACATGTACCCTAGAACTTAAAGTATAATAATAATAATAAATTAAAAAATATATATAATTATATATATTATATAAATTCATATATTTATATATAAATATGTATTTATTTATATATAAATACTGAATATTTATAAAATATGTATAAATATTTATATTTATATTTATAAAATATTCAGTATTTCTAGATTAATTTTTTATTTTAAAGCGAATTGACAAAAATGCCGAGTTTTTTCAGAAGGGAAGGATGGAGGAAATCTTTTAATTGTGAATTTTATCTGGGTAAAATGATACATTTTGAAAAAGTATGGAAGAGGTGTTTGCTCTTTTGGATATTAAAAAACATTAGAAAGTTCCCATTGGAACATGCCTCACCATGGTAAGAGCCATCTATGACAAACCCACAGCCAGCATCATACTGAACGGGCAAAAGCTGGAAGCATTCCCCTTGAGGACTGGAGCGAGACAAGGATGCTCACGCTCACCACTCCCATTCAACATAGAACTGGAAGTCCTAGCCGGAGCACTCAGGCAAGAGGAAGAAGGAAAAGGCATCCAGATATGAAATGAAGAAGTCAAAACTCTTCATGGACGATATGATTCTACACCTTGAAAACCCTGAAGACTCCACTAAAAGGCTCCTGGAACTAATAAACAGCTTCAACAAAATTTCAGGATACAAAATCAATATATAAAAATCAGTAGCGCAGGGCACCGTGGCTCACACCTGTAATCCCAGCACTTTGGGAGGCGAGGCAAGTGGATCACGATGTCAGGAGTTCAAGACCAGCATGACCAACATGGTGAAACCCTGTCTTTACTAAAGAATACAAAAATTAGCCGGGTGTAGCCGGGTGCAGCGGCTCACACCTGTAATCCAGCACTTTGGGAGGCCGAGGCGGGCGGATCAGAAGGTCGGGAGATTGAGACCATCCTGGCTAACACAGTGAAACTCCATCTCTACTAAAAATACAAAAAATTAGCTGGGCGTGGCGTCCCAGCTGCTCCGGAGGCTGAGGCAGGAGAATGGCGTGAACCTGGGAGGCGGAGTTTGCAGTGAGCTGAGATCGTGCCACTGCACTCCAGCCTGGGTGACAGCGAGACTCCATCTCAAAAAAAAAAAAAAAAAAAAAAAAGGAAAACAAATCATTCTACCAAAAGACAGACACCATTATCCATAATAGCAGTGACGTGGAATCAACCTAGGTTCCCATCAACAGTGGATTGAATGAAGAAAATGTGGTATATATACACCATGGGAGACTACACAGCAATAAAAAAGAATGAAATCATATTGTTTACAGCCACATAGATGAAGCTGGAGGCCATCATCCTAAGTGATTTAACGTAAGAACGCAAAACCAAATACTGCATGTTCTCACTCATGAGTAGGAGCTAAACATCAGGTACTTACGAAGACAAAGTCGGCAACAATAGACACTGGCGACTACCAGGGCGGGGAGGGAGGGAGGGGAGGAAGGGTTGAAAAACTAACTGTTGGATACTATGCCCACAACCTGGATAAAATCATTCATACCCCGAATTTCAGCATCAAACAATATAACCAGGTAACAAACTTGCATATGCACCTCCTGAATCAAAATAAATTTGAAAAAGGAAAAAGAAAAAATGAAAACAAGTTTCCTTTGGCAGTGTATTATATGTAACATAATCCCTGTAATGTAAACAAAATGTACGTGCTTGTATGAATATACGTGGCATATGCATAAAAATTTCCACAAAGAATCACAAGATATTCTCTGTTGCATTTACCTGAATTAAGAAGGGCTGGGGCTGGAGGAAGTGTTGGGGGACTACCACTATGACTGAGAACCTTCCTGTAGTATGGCAGACGTGTGGCTCTGCATTTACCACTTTCAAAAAATGTGCAACGCGGTCAGGTGCAGTGGCTTATGCCTGTAATCCCACCACTTTGGGAGGCCAAGGTGAGAGGATGACTTGAGGCCAGGAGTTTGAGACCAGCCTGGGCAACATAGCAAGATCAGATCTCTACAAATTACAAAATAAAGGTGCAATGCGGTTCAGCAGCATGGAGTAATTGTTGACATTTTTTGTTTGTTTTCTTCCCTTTTTATACTTCATTTAAAAAAACATGTGGTGTAGTTATAGGAAAGGAAGAAAACGGGTGGAAAGTGATCCTTGTCCAGATAAGTATTTGACAAGTGGTCAAAGAGGAGCCAAAAGCAGTAAACAATAGGAGAATCATTTCTTAAACAGGTGAGGAGGAAGGAGACAATGACTCAGAATAATTCAGAGTTCCTCCCTTCACGCAGCATTGCAAAAGAAATGGCACCTACATTCCACTGGTGAATGCTACAAACCAAATCATTCTTTAAAAGTCCATAAGAAATTAGATAGGATCATCTTATCTTGAAGGAAAGAACTTTCGAAGCAAAAAAAAAAAAAAAAAAGTGTGTCCAGATTTCACACCTACTCAATGTCATATCAAAACTGGTGAATCCAAGTGAATAACTGGATGTATGTGTTTGTGTAATACAAAAGCACTTCTACGCACTGACTCAGAAATCCTACTTCCTCCCAGAAGCTTCCTTACATACTTGATCAGAAATCTGGACAAAGATTTACTATGAAGTATGTGCAGTGTAGTGAGAATTTTGAAGTACATTTAAAACTTCTGCAGTTTCAAGCAGGGGCTCCCTGAGTTCTGTTAGGAGCACACGATGGAGACTGTGCAGCCTTAGTCAGTCATCAACGAACCCTGTGACACCCACTGTATGCCTGTGGAGATCCAGACTCTGGGGACAAGGAATAAGAAGCAGATGTCCTGCAGACTGGCACAGTCACCACCTCAGTGCAGCTGCTCCGTCCCCTGCAGTCCCCTGTCTCCCAAAGGCTTCATGTCCCCTTGG
>NW_020256477.1:0-1068 GCF_003255815.1 Theropithecus gelada
GACTTCAAAGGGATCCGAAATATCTGTTCTCAGATTCCACAGAAAAAAGGCTAGCAAAGAGATCCACGAAATACAGATGTAAATCTGGGAGATGAATTAGCAGAACACTAAGCAGTTTCTCGGAAAGCTTCTTTGCAGATTTGATCTGAGGATATTTCCTTTTTCACCAGAGCCCTCTACGGGCTTCCAAATATCACTTTGTGAATTCCACAAGAACTGTCTTAGCGAAAGTCTTCTCTAGGGGAAAGGTCTAACTCTGTGGGATGATGTCAGAGAACACAAAGAAGTTTCTCAGAAAGCTTCTTTATCTTTGTTATCGGAGGATATTTCCTTTGGCCCTATAGACTTCAAAGGGATTCGAAATATCAGTTCTCAGATATCACAGAAATAAGGCTGCCAAAGTGATCCACGAAATACAGATGTAACTCTGTGAGTGGAAGTAACACATCAGAGAGCAGTTTCTCAGAAAGCTTCTTTCCAGATTTCATCTGAGGATATTTCTTTTTCACCATAGCACTTACGGGCTTCCAAATATCACTTAGCCAATTCCACAAGAACTCTCTCAGCGAAAGGCTTCTTGAGGGGAAAGCTGTAAGTCTGTGAGATGATTTCACAGAACACAAAGTAGTTTCTCAGAAAGCTTCTTTCTCTTTGTTATCGGAGGGTATTTCCTTTGGCCCTGTAGTCTTCAAAGGGATGCGTATTATCTGTTCTCAGATTCCACAGAAATAAGGCTAGCAAAGAGATCCACGACATACAGGGGTAACTCTGGGAGATGAATTAACAGTACACTAAGCAGTTTCTCAGAAAGCTTCTTTCTTGATTTCATCTGAGGATATTTCCTTTTTCACCATAGCCCAATTTGGGCTTCCAAATATCACTTTGCCAATTCCACAAGAACTGTCTTAGCGAAAGTCTTCTTGAGGGGAAAGCTGTAACTCTGTGAGATGATTTCACAGAACACAAAGAAGTTTTTCAGGAAGCTTCTTTCTTTTTGTTATCGGAGGATATTTCATTTGGCCATATAGTCTTCAACGGGATCCGAAATATCTGTTCTCAGATTCCACA
>NW_020256478.1:0-1068 GCF_003255815.1 Theropithecus gelada
GAAGTTTCTCAGAAAGCTTCTTTCTCTTTGTTAACTTAGGATATTTCTTTGGCCCTATAGTCTTCAAAGGGATAAGAAATCTCTGTTCTCAGATTCCACAGAAATAAGGCTAGCAAAGAGAACCACGAAATACAGATGTAACTCTGTGAGATGAATTCACAGAACACTAAGCAGTTTCTCAGAAAGCTTCTTAACAGATTTCATCGGAGGATATTTCCTATTTCACCATAGCCCTCTATGGGCTTCCAAATATCACTTTGCCAATTCGAAAAGATCTGTGTTAGCAAAAGGCTTCTTGAGGGAAAGCTGTAACTCTGTGAGATGATTTCACAGAACACAAAGAAGTGTCTCAGAAAGCTTCTTTCTCTTTGTTATCAGAGGATATTTCCTTTGGCCCTACAGTCTTCAAAGGGATCCGAAATATCTGTTCTCAGATACCACAGAAATAAGGCTAGCAAAGAGATCCACGAAATACAGATGTAACTCTGTGAGATGAATTAACAGAACCCTAAGCAGTTTCTCAGAAAGCTTCTTTCCAGATTTCATCTGTGGATATTTCCTTTTTCACCATAGTCCTCTATGGGCTTCCAAATATCACTTTGCCAATTCCACAAGAACTCTCTTAGCGAAAGGCTTCTGAGCTGAAAGCCGTAACTCTGTGAGATGATTTCACGGAACCCGAAGAAGTTTCTCAGAAAGCTTCTTTCCCTTTGTTATCGGAGGATATTTCCTTTGGCCCTATAGACTTCAAAGGGATCCGAAATATCTGTTCTCAGATTCCACAGAAATAAGGCTAGCAAAGAGATCCACGAGATACAGATGTAATTCTGTGAGACGAATTTACAGAACACTAAGCAGGTTCTCAGAAAGCTTCTTTCCAGATTTCATCTGAGGATATTTCCTTTTTCACCATAGCCCTCTATGGGCTTCCAATATCACTTTGACAATTCCACAAGAACTCTCTTAGCGAAAGGCTTCTTCAGGGAAAGCTGTAACTCTGTGAGATGATTTCACAGAACCCGAAGAAGTTTCTCAGAAAGCTTCTTTATCTTTGTTATCGGAGGATAT
>NW_020256479.1:0-1068 GCF_003255815.1 Theropithecus gelada
CTAATTTTTGCATTTTTAGTAGAGGTGGGGTTTCACTATGTTGGTCAAGCTGGCCTCGAACTCATGACCTCAGGTGATCCACCCATCTCGGCCTCCCAAAGTGCTGAGATTACAGGAGTGAGCCACTGTGCCTGGCCAAAATTACCCTTTTTAAGAGCACAATTCAGTAATTTTCAGTTAGTTTTTAGAGCATTCCATCACCCCAGTACAAGGCCTTGTGCCCATATGTGGTCAATATTGCTTCAACTGCAGTCCCCTCACCACCTAGCAACTGCAAAAATGCCTTCTGTCTCTATAGATTTGTTGTTTCTGGACTTTTCTCTTTTTTTTTTTTTGAGACAGGGTCTTGTCTGTTACCCAGGTTAAAGTGCAATGGCATGAACATCGCTCACTAACAGCTCGATCTCCTGGACTCAAGTGATCCTCCTGCCTCAGCCTCCCAAGTAGCTGGGACCACAGGTATGTGCCACCACGTCTGGGTAATTTTTAAGTTTTTTGTAAAGGAGAGGTCTCATCACATTGCCCAGACCTGTCTTGATCCCTGGGCTCAAGCAGTCCTCTCACGTCTGCCTCTCAAAGTGCTGAGATTACAGGTGTGAGCCACTGGGCCTGGCTGGACTTTTACAGAGAATCATACACTATGTGGTCTTTGTGCCTTCCCACTTTTTTTTTGTTTGTTTAGAGATGGAGTCTTGCTCTGTCACTCAACCTGGAGTGCAGTGGTACAATCATAACTCACTGCAGCCTCAAACTCCTGGACTCAGTGCAGGACTGGACTCCTGGACTTTATTTTTTTTACTCCATGTTTTTCTTGTTTTATTTGAATCGGTGGTTCTGTATGAATGCAATTTTAGGAAATATAAATATTCATCTTTATATGGTGAGTAGGTTAAGTCTCAGCCTCTTGAGTAGGTGGGATTACAGGTGCACGGCAACATTGTTTTCCTTAAGTGATATTGACTTTTTTTTTTTTTTTTTTTTGAGACAGAGCCTCACTCTGTCACCCAGGCCGGAGTGCAGTGGTGCAATCTCGGCTCACTTGCAAGCTAAGCCTCCCAGGTTCATGCC
>NW_020256480.1:0-1068 GCF_003255815.1 Theropithecus gelada
TCTGTCCTGGTCCTGTATTGTCCCCACCATGCTGCAGTCCAGCCCTTACCCTGGTCCTGTTGCTAGTCCTGCTACTACTATGGCCCTGCCCTGTTTTTGGCCATGCCCTGTGTTACCATAGCCCTCCCGTGCATTGGCCCTGGCCCTACCCTGGCCTTCTCTTATTTTGGCCTGTCCCTACCCTGGCCTTTTCTACCCTGGCCTTGCCATTCCCTGGCCTTGTCCTGCCCTGGCCCTGCCCTTGCTCTGGATCCTCCCTGGTTCTGCCTTCTCCCTGGCCCTGCCCTTGCTCTTGTCCTGTCCCTGGCCCAGCTTTGTCTTTGGTCTGGCCCCTGGCCCTGGCCCTGACAATGCCCAGGCCCCACACTGACCATGCCTTGACCCTGGCCCCTCCTTTGGCCCTGCCCTGGCCCTGTGCTATCTTAGTCCTGCCCTGGCCCTGAACTCGCCCTGGCCCTACCCTCACCCTACCCTGGCCCTGCCCTACCCTGACCTAGCCCTGCCATGACCTTGCCTTTGGCATGCCCTGGCTGTGGTTCTGCCCTGGCCCTGCCCTTGCCCTGGACCCTCCCTGGCCATGTTTTTTCCCTGGTCCTTCTCTGGCCTGGCCCTAGCCCTAGCCCTGGCCCCTTTCTTGTCCTGCCGTGTTTCTGGCCTGCCCTGTGCATGTCCCAGACCTGGCTCTGGCCCTGGACTTACCTGTCCCTGCCCTGCCATACCCTGACCCATTCCTTGCTCTACACTGAACCTGGCCTGCCTTGGCCCTGTGCTACCCTAGCCCTTCCCTGACCCTCTGCTGGCCCTGGTCCTGCCATGTCCCTGCCCCGGCCCTGGTTCTTCCCTGCTTTGGGCCCTGGCCTTGGTCCTGACTTGTCCCTGACTGCAACCCTGCCCCTGGTTTTTCTTTGGCCGTGACCCTTCCCCCGTTCTGTCGTAGTCCTGGCCCTGTCCCAGTTCTGGTCCTGCCCTGGCCCAGCCCTGACTGGTCACTACACTACCTTGGCCCTGCCCTGCCCAGCGCTGCCCATGTTGGGGCCCTGCCTTAGCCTTGGTCCTGACTTGGCCATG
>NW_020256481.1:0-1067 GCF_003255815.1 Theropithecus gelada
GTTTGTTAAAGATCAGATGGTTGTACATGTGTGGTGTTATTTCTGAGGGCTCTGTTCTGTTCCATTGGTCCATATCTCTGTTTTAATACCAGTACCATGCTGTTTTGGTTACTGTAGCCTTGTAGTATAGTTTGAAGTCAGGTAGCTTGATGCCTCCAGCTTTGTTCTTTTGGCTTAGGATTGTTGTGGCAATGCAGGCTCTTTTTTGGTTCCATATGAACTTTAGAGTAGTTTTTTCCAATTCTGTGAAGAAAGTCATTGATAGCTTGATGGGGATGGCATTGAATCCATAAATTACCTTGTGCAGTATGGCCATTTTCATGATACTGATTCTTCCTATCCATGAGCATGGAATGTTCTTCCACTTCTTTGTGTCCTCTTTTAGTTCCTTGAGCAGTGGTTGGTAGTTCTCCTTGAAGAGGTCCTTCACATCCCTTGTAAGTTGAATTCCTAGGTATTTTATTCTCTTTGTAGCAATTGTAAATGGGAGTTCACTCATGATTTGGCTCTCTGTTTTTCTGTTATTGGTATATAGGAATGCTTGTGATTTTTGCACATCGATTTTGTATCCTGAGAAGTGTGCTGAAGTTTCTTATCAGCTTAAGGAGATTTTGGGCTGAGATGATGGGGTTTTCTAAATATACAATCATGTCATCTGCAAACAGGGACAATTTGACTTCCTCTTTTCCTAATTAAATACGCTTTATTTCTTTCTCCTGCCTGATGGCCCTGGCCAGAACTTCCAATTCTATGTTGAATAGAAGTGGTGAGAGAGGGCATCCCTGTCTTGTGCCAGTTTTCAAGGGGAATGCTTCCAGTTTTTGTCATTCAGTATGATATTGGTTGTGGGTTTGTCAGGAATAGCTCTTATTATTCTGAGATACGTCCCATCAATACCTAGTTTATTGAGAGTTTTTAGCATGAAGGCTGTTGAATTTTGTTGAAGGCCTTTTCTCCATCTATTGAGATAATAATGTGGTTTTTGTCTTTGGTTCTGTTTAGATGATGGATTATGTTTATTGATTTGCATATGTTGAACCAGTCTTGCATCCCAGGGATGAAACCAA
>NW_020256482.1:0-1067 GCF_003255815.1 Theropithecus gelada
TCCACAAGAACTATCTTACCGAAAGGCTTCTTGACGGGAAAGCTGTATCTCTGTGAGATGATTTCACAAAACACAAAGAAGTTTCTCAGAAAACTTCTTTCTGTTTGTTATCAGAGGATATTTCCTTTGGCCCTATAGTCTTCAAAGGGATCCGAAATATCCGGTCTCAGATTCCACAGAAATACGGCTAACAAAGACATCCACGAAATACAAATGTAACTCTGTGAGTGGAAGTCACACATCACCGAGCAGTTTCTCAGAAAGCTTCTTTCCAGATTTCATCTGAGCATATTTCCTTTTTCACCATAGCCCTCTATGGGCTTCCAAATATCACTTTGCCAATTCCACAAGAACTGTCTTAGCGAAAGGCTTCTTGATTGGAAAGCTGTAACTCTGTGAGATGATTTCACAGAATGCAAAGAAGTTTCTGAGGAAGCTTCTTTCTCTTTGTTATCGGAGTATATTTCCTTTCTCCCTATAGACTTCAAAGGGATCCGAAATATCTGTTCTCAGATTCCACGGAAATAAGGCTAGCAAAGAGATCCACGAAATACAGATGTAACTCTGTGAGATGAATTAACAGAACACTAAGCAGTTTCTGAGAAAGCTTCTTTCCACATTTCATCTGAGGATATTTCCTTTTTCACCATAGCCCTCTATGGGCTTCCATATATCACTTTGCCAATTCCACAACAACTGTCCTAGCGAAAGGCTTCTGGACGGGAATGCTGTAACTCTGTGAGATGATTTCACAGAACACAAAGAAGTTTCTCAGGAAGCTTCTTTCTGTTTGTTATCGGAGGATATTTCCTTTGGCCCTTTAGTTTTTAAAGGGATTCCAAGTATCTGTTCTCAGATTCCACAGAAATAAGGCTAGCAAAGAGATCCGCGAAATACAGATGTAACTCTGTGAGTGGAAGTTACACATCACACAGCTGTCTCTCAGAAAGCTTCTTTCCAGATTTCATCTGAGGATATTTCCTTTTTCACCATAGCCCTCTATGGGCTTCCAAATATCACTTTGCCAATTCCCCAAGAACTGTCTTAGCGAAAGGCTTCTTGACGGG
>NW_020256483.1:0-1067 GCF_003255815.1 Theropithecus gelada
CCAAGTTAGTAGAATTGAAACCTGAAGATGTACGAGTCGTCCCTGCCACATCGTATAGAAATTTAAGAGCAGGTAGTGACACTGCAATGCAAGGCTCAAACCAACTGGGTATTTGAAAACTTCTATGCAAATTGGCATTTTCGGTTTTTAAACACGGTGTTATCTGTACTTCAAACAGGTAACTGTTTGGTTCCCTTGGAAAAAATATAGCCATAAACCTAGTTTAAAAAAAAATACGGGAGTGGGTATGAGAGAGAGTAGCTTAGAAATTTTAAAAGTATCGGCAGGGAGCAGTGGCTCATGTCTGTAATCCCAGCACTTTGAGAGGCAGGCCCCACAGGGCCTTTGAGGACACCGGTCTACTCTGCTGCCTTCCTGCTGGACTGACCCTCCAGGACATTCACTGGGTTTCCACCTCTGTCTCATTTAACATCCCAAGGGTGGTCTTCATCCTCGTCTGGGGCTCAGCTCTGCCCCAATTTCTTAAATCTCTGCCTTCAGAGCCTGAAAACACCCACGCCCAGGGTCACCCTAAGTCCACGTTTACCCCAGAGAGTCCCAATTTTATGTTTTCCCAGCATCGCCTTAGTGATAATTTATCCTGTCAATTCCAACTGCCTTCACACCTCACCCCTGCTGTCTCCCAGCAGACCCCACTCAGATGCACATGCCCCAGACCCCACACCCAGGTCTGTGCATGCTGCCCTGCTCTGCCCATGTGGGGATCACCTCTTTCTTGAGGAATCAACTGGCGATCATCTCCTTGTGGAGGGCTGCCCTGACTTCCAACTCTCTCCAGCAAAGGCAGAAGCCGTCCTCGGTAACTTACTCAAAACTCAGGCCAAGTATGAAGATGGCGCAGATGCTAGCTGTGCCTGGGATGCCATGGGCAGGGTCCACAGATGCTCTGCACATGGCCCGGGGCACCGCCTGAACACAGCAAGTGCTGAAGAAATCAAACTGACGTGCGCTAACCTCTGATAGGGCCCCCTTCACCATCCACATCTGTCTCCCCTCTGAACAGTAAAATCCACACGACACGGAGGGCTTGTCTCACTCATCTTCAA
>NW_020256484.1:0-1067 GCF_003255815.1 Theropithecus gelada
TCTGGATATTAGCCCTTTGTCAGATGAGTAGATTGCAAAAATTTTCTTCCATTCTGTAGGTTGCCTGTTCACTCTGATGGTAGTTTCTTTGGCTGTCCAGAAGCTCTTTAGTTTAATTAGATCCCATTTGTCAATTTTGGCTTTTGTTGCTGTTGCTTTTGGTGTTTTAGACATGAAGTCCTTGCCCATGCCTATGTCCTCAATGGTATTACCTATGTTTTCTTCTAGGATTTTTATGGGATTAGGTCTAACATTTAAGTCTCTAATCCATGTAGCATTAATTTTTGTACAAGGAGTAAGGAAAGGATCTAGTTTCAGCTTTCTACTTATGCCTAGCCAGTTTTCCCAGCACCATTTATTAAATAGGGAATCCTTTCCCCATTTCTTGTTTTTCTCGGGTTTGTCAAAGATCATATGGCTGTAGATGTGTGGTATTACTTCTGAGGGATCTGTTCTGTTCCATTGGTCTATATCTCTGTTTTGGTACCAGTACCATGCTGTTTTGATTACTGTAGACTTGTAGTATAGTTTGAAGTCAGGTAGCGTGATGCCTCCAGCTTTGTTCTTTTGAGTTAGGATTGTCTTGGAGATGCGGGCTCTTTTTTGGTTCCATATGAACTTTAAAGCAGTTTTTTCCAATTCTGTGAAGAAATTCATTGGTACCTTGATGGGGATGGCATTGAATCTACAAATTACCTTGGGCAGTATGGCCATTTTCACAGTATTGATTCTTCGTATCCATGAGCATGGTATGTTCTTCCATTTGTTTGTGTCCTCTTTTATTTCACTGAGCAGTGGTTTGCAGTTCTCCTTGAAGAGGTCCTTTACATCCCTTGTAAGTTGGATTCTAGGTATTTTATTCTCTTTGAAGCAATTGTGAATGGAAGTTCATTCATGATTTGGCTCTCTGTTTGTCTGTTACTGGTGTACAAGAATGCTTGTGATTTTTGCATATTAATTTTGTATCCTGAGACTTTGCTGAAGTTGCTTATCAGCTTAAGGAGATTTTGGGCTGAGATGATGGGGTTTTCTAAATATACAATCATGTCATCTGCAAAGAGGGACAA
>NW_020256485.1:0-1067 GCF_003255815.1 Theropithecus gelada
GAGAGCTGGGTCTGTCTCACTTTTCCCAATAACTGCTGCTGGGATCTTGAAGTCCCTTCTCCTGCTTTAGGCTTTGAGTGAGGGGAAAAAAATTGAAAACAATAATTTTTCTCTCTCAACTGTTGTCAGTATAAAGGAGAAAACAGAAATGCTCTCTAAAAGTTTGCAAAGTAGTACTCAAATGCAAAGCAGTGTTAAATTTCAGTTTGACACAGTTTCAGGAACGTGTACACTCGTTTATGTGAATTAATAACCCTACCTGAAATCACAGTAGGCTAAACATTGAACAGAAATGTGTGACTGCTACATATTTTTCCATAATAAAATTCCATGTGTATATTGGATCGCAGGATAGTGGCCAAGGCTCTGCCAGACGTGAACGGGGAGGCCAGACACCGCCTCTGCCACTTGGTGGAAGCATTTGTATCCTCGGATTTTATTCAATTTTAAGAAAATGCACAGAATCTTACCAAGGAAAACACATATTTTTGAATAAATGGATCACTGCACTTGGGCCTCCCTTTGTGGGTTTACCCTTTCAATACTGGAGGAAGTTTTAGTACAAAGAATTAATTTATCCAAACTATGAGGGGCTCCTAACTCAGGTACGTCAGGGCTCAGTGTGACCCAAATGTAACTCTCGGGTGAGCACGTTCCGGTAATTTCTAATTGGGCACAAAGATAATCCTCCTAGACTATCTGGAAATTTTCTATAAGTTTAGGATTTTTTTGGAAAAGCCGTGACAAAATAATGAAACTTGAAGAGCAGAAATATTTTGTGTGACAAAACAAGAGAAGTAAAAAGTCACATGTGCATTTGACCTTCTGAGATAATCAGAAGCCTGTGAACCAGAACTTAGCATCTGCGATCGTGTGTGCGCGTGCGCGTGAGTGTTCTAAGGAGTCCAGGCACAACATAGTCACACTGGCCAACCCCCCCGCCCCGACCCTACATGGTCATAGCCATTACTGTTCCCATTTGATGAAGAAACTGAGGCACGGAGAGCTTAAGGGACATCTCCAAATCCCCAGAAGTTTCCAGAGCTGGGTTTCCAATTCCAGGCCCT
>NW_020256486.1:0-1067 GCF_003255815.1 Theropithecus gelada
AAACACCAACTCCAGCTCCTCCACAGGTCTCCAGCTCCACGACCCACCAACCAGAAAACAACGCTCCACCCTGTATCTCTAGCTCCACAACCCTCAATGAGAAACACCACCACCGGCTCCTACACGGGTCTCCAGCTCCACAACCCACAAACCAGAATACAATGCTCCACCCTGTATCTCCAGCTCCACAACCCTCAACGAGAAACACCAACAACGGCTCCTCCGTGGGTCTCCAGCTCCACGATCCTCAACTAGAAATACTTACAATGGCTCCTCCGTGTGTCTCCAACTCCAAACCCTCAACCAGAAACACCAACGACAGCTCCTCCACAAGTCTCCAGCTCCACGACCCACAAACTAGAAAACAACGCTCCACCCTGTATCTCCAGCTCCACGACCCTCGAACAAAGACCCCCACAGCGGCCATTCCGCCATCGCCACCTCGATGACCCTCAACTAGAAACACCAACTTCGGCTCCTCCATGGGTCTCCAGCTCCACGACCCTCAGTAGAAACACCAACTCCACCTCCTCCACAGGTCTCCAGCTCCACAACCCACAAACCAGAAAACAACGCTCCACCCTGTATCTCCAGCTCCACAACCCTCAACGAGAAACACCACAAATGGCTCCTCCACAGGTCTCCAGCTCCACGACCCACAAACCAGAAAACAACGCTCCACCCTGTATCTCTAGCTCCACAACCCTCAACGAGAAACACCACAACCGGCTCCTACACAGGTCTCCAGCTCCATGACCCACAAACTAGAAAACAACGCTCCACCCTGTATCTCCAGCTCCACAACCCTCAACGAGAAACACCACCACCGGCTCCTCTGCAGGTCTCCAGCTCCACGACCCACAAACTAGAAAACAACGCTCCACCCTGTATCTCCAGCTCCACAACCCTCAACGAGAAGCACCAACAATGGTTCCTCCGTGGGTATCTAGCTCCACGATCATCAACTAGAAACAACAAAAGTGGCTCCTCCACGTGTCTCCAACTCCACGACCCTCAACCAGAAACACCATCGACAGCTCCTCCACGGGTCTCCAGGTCCGTGACCC
>NW_020256487.1:0-7156 GCF_003255815.1 Theropithecus gelada
AAGAAATCAAGGGTATTCAGTTAGGAAAAGAAGAAGTCAAATTGTCCTTGTTTGCAGATGACATGATTGCATATTTAGAAAACCCCATCTTCTCAGCCCAAAATCACCTTAAGCTGATAAGCAACTTCAGCAAAGTCTCAGGATACAAAATTAATGTGTAAAGATCACAAGCATTTTTATACACCAGTAACAGACAAACACAGAGCCAAATCATGAATGAACTTCCATTCACAATTGCTTCAAAGAGAATAAAGTACCTAGGAATCCAACTTACAAGGGATGTAAAGGACCTCTTCAAGGAGAATTACAAACCACTGCTCAGTGAAATAAAAGACGACACAAACAAATGGAAGAACATACCATGCTCATGGATAGGAAGAATCAATATCGTGAAAATGGCCATACTGCCCAAGGTTATTTATAGATTCAATGCCATCCCCATCAAGCTACCAATGAGTTTCTTCACAGAATTGGAAAAAACTGCTTTAAAGTTCATATGGAACCAAAAAAGAGACCGCATTGCCAAGACAATCCTAAGCCAAAAGAGCAAAGCTGGAGGCATCATGCTCCCTGACTTCAAACTATACTACAAGGCTACAGTAACCAAAACAGCATGGTACTTGTACCAAAACAGAGATATAGATCAATGGAACAGAACAGAGTCCTCAGAAATAATACCACACATCTACAGCCATCTGATGATTGACAAATCTGACCAAAACAAGAAATGGAGAAAGGATTCTCTATTTAATAAATGGTGCTGGGAAAATTGGCTAGCCATAAGTAGAAAGTTGAAACTGGGTCCTTTCCTTACTCCTTATATGAATATTAATTCAACATGGATTAGAGACTTAAATGTTAGACCTAAAACCATAAAAACCCTAGAAGAAAACCTAGGTAGTACCATTCAGGACATAGGCATGGGCAAGTACTTCATGTCTGAAACACCAAAAGCAATGGCAACAAAAGTTAAAATTGACAAATGGGATCTCATTAAACTAAAGAGCTTCTGCACAGCAAAAGAAACTACCATCAGAGTGAACAGGCAACCTACAGATGGGAGAAAAATTTTGCAATGTACTCATCTGACAAAGGGCTAATATCCAGAACCTATAAAGAACTCAATCAAATTTACAAGAAAAAAACAACCCCATCAAAAAATGAGCAAAGGATATGAACAGACATTTCTCAAAAGAAGACGTTCATACAGCCAACAGACACATGAAAAAATGCTCATCATCACTCACCATCAGAGAAATGCAAATCAAAACCACAATGAGATACCATCTCACACCAGTTAGAATGGCAATCATTAAAAAATCAGGAAACAACCGGTTTTGAAGAGGATGTGGAGAAATAGGAACATTTTTACAGTGTTGGTGGGACTGTAAACTAGGTCAATCATTGTGGAAAACAGTGTGGTGATTCCTGAAGCATCTAGAACTAGAGATACCATTTGACCCAGCCATCCCATTACTGGGGATATACCCAAAGGATTATAAGTCATGCTGCTATAAAGTCACATGCACATGTATGTTTATTGTGGCACTATTCACAATAGCAAAGACTTAGAATCAACCCGAATGTCCATCAGTGACAGACTGGATTAATTAAATGTGGCACATATACACCATGGAATAGTGTGCAGCCATAAAAAAGGACAAGTTCATGTTCTTTGTAGGGACATGGATGTAGCTGGAAACCATCATTCTCAGCAAACTATCACAAGAACAGAAAACCACATACCGCATATTCTCACTCATAGGTGGGAATTGAACAACGAGATCACTTTGACACAGGAAGGGGAACATCACACGCCGGGTCCTATTGTGTGGAGGGGTAGGGGGGAGGGATAGCATTAGGAGATATACCTTATGTAAATGGTGAGTTAATGGGTGCAGCACACCAACATCGCACATGTATAAATATGTAAGAAGCCTGCACATTGTGCACATGTACCCTAGAACTTAAAGTATAAATAAATAAATAAATAAATAAATAAATAGAAAAATTTAAAAATAAAAACAAATTGGGATCTGGTCCCCAAAAAATGAAAAAAAAAACTGGAAATTAACCCAGAAAGGAACCCACAAAACTAAACAAATACATGGAAATTAAATAATCTATTTAATATTATTTGGGTTAACAATGAAATCAAGGTGTAAATTAAAAAATTCTTTGAGCAGAATGACAATAGTGGTACAAATTTTTTTAGAAACCTGTTGGATACAGTAAAAGCAGTGTTAAGAGGAAAGTTCATAGCATTAAATTCCTACTTCAGAAAGTCTGAAGGAACACAAATAGACAACCTAATATTACACCTCCCGGAATTAAAGAAACAAGAACAAATTAAACCCAAATCCAGCAGAAAAAAAGAAATTCAAAAACCAGAGAAGAACTAAATGAAATTGAAACCAAAAAATAGAAAAAATAAATGAAACAAAAGCTAGTTCTTTGAAATGATAAACAAAATTGATAGAACATTAGTGAGATAAAACAATAAAAAGGAGAGAAAATCCAAATAATCTCAATTAGAAATGAAAAAGAACATATTACAACTGATACAACAGAAATACAAGAGATTATTCAAAGCTACTATGATCACCTTTACATGCACAAATTAGAAAATCTAGAGGAGATGAATAAATTCCTGGAAATATTCAACTCTCCTAGATTAAATTAGGAAGAAATATAAACTCAGGGCAGACCAACAGCAAGTAGCGGGACCAATACAGTAATTTTATATTTACCAACAAAAAAGGGCCAGGACCAGATGGAGTCACAGCTGAATTCCACAAGACATTCAAATAATTGGTACCAATCCTATTGAAACGATTCCAAAGCATAGAGAAAGAAGGAGTTCTTACTAAATCATTCTATGAAGCCAATGTTACCCTAGTACCCAAACCAGAAAAGGATGTAACAAAAAAAGAAAACTACTAACCATTATCCCTGATGAACACAGATGCAAAAGTCCTCAACAAAATACTATCTAACTGAATCCAACAGCATATCTAAAAGATATAACATCATGATCAAGTGGGTTTCATATCAGGGATGCAGGGATGGTTTAACATATGCAATTCAACAAACGTGATACATCACATAAAGAGAATTAAAAATAAAAACCATATAATCATCTGAAACGATGCAGAAAAATCATTTGACAAAATCCAGTATTCCTTTATCATAAAAATCCTTAACAAATTTGGCATAAAGGACATATATCTCAAAGGAATAAAAGTCACCTATGACAAACCTGAAGCCAAATAGAAAGAAGTTGAAAGCAATCCCCCTGAGGACTGGATCAAGACAAGGATGCCCACTTTTACCACTCATATTCAACATAGTACTGGAAATTCTAGCCAGAGCAATCAGATAAGAGAAGGAAATAAAGGACATCCAAATTAGAAAAGAGAAAGTTAAACTGCTGCTGTTCACCCAGATATGAACTAATACCTAGAAAACCCTAAAGACTCATCTAAAAACCTCCCAGATCTGATAAATGCATTCAGAAAAGTTTCAGGATACAAAAACCAATGTACACAAATCAGTAGTACTTCTATACACCAACAATGACCAAACTGAGAATCAATTAAAGGACACAATCCCTTTTACAACAGCTGCAAAAATAAAATGAAATTACAAATATACTTAACCAAGGAGGTAAAAGAGCTCTACAAGAAAAATTACAAAACACTGCTAAAACAAATCATAGATGACACAAACAAATGAAAATACATTGCATGCTCATTGATGGGTAGAATCAATACTGTGAAAATGACCACACTGCCTGAAGCAATCTATACAATTCAATACAAT
The DNA here is from genome assembly GCF_003255815.1 of Theropithecus gelada. Lineage (NCBI taxonomy): Eukaryota > Metazoa > Chordata > Mammalia > Primates > Cercopithecidae > Theropithecus > Theropithecus gelada. The sequence goes on from NW_020256487.1 coordinate 3,823, forward strand.
TCAATTCAATACAATTCCCATCAAAATACCATTCAATTCAATTCCCGTCAATACAATTCCCATCAAAATACCATTATCATTCTTCACAGAACTGGAAAAAACAATTCTAAAATTCATATGGAACCAAAGAAAAGCCTGCATAGCAAAAGCAATATTAAGCAAAAAGAATAAATCTGGAGGCATCACATTACCTAACTTCAAACCATACTACAAGGCTACAGTTACCAAAGCTGCATGGTACTGATATAAAAATAGGCCTTAGACCAATGGAAACGAACAGAAAACACAGAAATAAAGCCACATAGAGCCAACTGGTCTTCAACAAGGCATACAAAAACATAAAGTGGGGAAAGGACACCTTATTCAACAAATGGTGCTGAAATAATTGGCAAGCCACATAGAGTAGAATGAAACTGGTTCGTTATCTCTCACCTTATATAAAAATCAACTCAAGGTGAATCAAAGACTTAAATCTAAGACCCCAAACCATAAAAATTCTACAAATAATATTGAAAAAACTCTTCTGGCCATTGGTTTACCAAAGAATTCATGACCAAGTACCCAAAAGCACATGCAACAAAAATAAAAATAAACAAATAGGGCCTAATTAAAATAAAAAACTTCTGCATGGCAAAAGAAATAATCAACAGAGTACACAGACAACCTACTGAGTGCATGAAAATATTAAAAAATTTTACATCCAACAAAGGCCAAATATTTAGAATCTAAAAGGAACACACAAAAAAAATCAGCTAGAAAACAACAACAAAAAATAATCTCATCATAAGTGGGCAAAGGACATGAAGGGATAATTCTCAAAAGAAGATATGCAAATGGCAAACAAACAAAAAAATGCTCAACATCACTAATTATCAGGGAAATGTAAATTAAAACCACAATGAGATACCACCTTACTCCCGCAAGAATGGCCATAATTTAAAAATAAAAATAATAATAAATGTTGGCATGGATGTGGTGAAAAGGGAACACTTTTACACTGCTGGTGGGAAAGTAAACTAGTACAGCCATTATGAAAAAAAATATGGAGATACCTTAAAGAAATAAAAGTAAAACTACCATTCAACCCAGCAATCCCACTATTGGGTATCTACCCAAAGAAAAAGAAGCACTATATCAAAAAGACATCTGCACTAGTATGTTAATTACAGTACAATTCACAATTGCAAAGACATGGAATCAATCTAAATGCCCATCAACCAATGAGTGGATAAAGAAAATTTGTTATATAGATACCGTGGAATACTACTCAGCCATAAAACGAAAGGAAAAATGGCCTTTGCAGCAACTTGGGTGGAGTTGAAGGCCATTATTCTAAATGATGTAACTAAGAAATGGAAAAACAAATATCATATGTTCTCACTTATAAGTGGGAGCTTAACTATGAGGACACAAAAGCATAAGAATGATTTAATGGACTCTGGGGACTCGGAGGGAAAGTTCAGAGGGCATTGAGGGATAAGAGACTACATGTTGGCAGTCTATACTGCTCTGGTTATGGGTGCATCAGAATCTCAGAAATCATCACTAAAGAACTTATTCATATAACCAAAACCACCTGTTTCTTAAAAACTACTAAAATTTAAAAAGAAGTATAAAAAGAATTGGGGAAATTGAGGTGGAGTAAGGAGCAAATGAAAACTCTTTGTACTTTATCTTCAATGTTTTTGCAAACATAAAAACTGCTCTAAAAATAACATCCATTAACTTTAAAGAAAATAGAGAGACCTAGGATGGCTATACTAATATTATTCAAAATAAACTTTAAGTCAAAAACTGTTACAAGAGACAAATAATAACTATATAGATATAGATAAAACAGTAAAATTATCAAGAAGATATAGAAACTCTAAACATCTATCTACCAATCAGTAAATTCCCAAAATATATGAAGCAAACATTGAGAGAATTGAGTGGAGAAATGGAAAGTTCCGCAATAACTGTAGACTTCTACAACATAATTTTTTTTTTTTTGATCCGATTTCTCACACTGTAATCCAGGCTAGAGTGCAGTGGTGTGATCACGGCTCTCCAAGCCTCAAGTGATCCTCTCACCTCAGCCACCTGAGTAGATGGGACTACACTTGCGTGCCACCATTCCTCTACAAATATATATGTATATTTGTACCTCTACCAATATATATGTATATTTGTACCTCTACATATATATAAAAATATATATAAATACATATATATATAACTCTATGTATATACACACACATATGTATATATTTATATATATATATAGAGAGAGAGGTACAAATGTGTGTGTGTGTGTGTGTGTGTGTGTGTGTGTGTGTATTTGTAGAGATGTTGTTTTGCCATTTTGCCCAGGCTGGTCTTGAACTTTTGGGCTCAAGGGACATGCTCACCTTGGCCTCCCAAAGTGCTGGTATTAAAGGCATTAATCATGACCCTTGGCAACACCATACTTTCAGTAATGTATGTAACATCTAGATACAAGATCAATAAATAAATAGAGGACTTGAACAACTGTATAAACAAATTATACTAAAAAGACATATATAACAAGTCATACTAAAAAGAATACTTCAATCCAACAAAACAGCAAAATATATATTGTTCTCAGGTGCACATAGAACATTCTCCAGGAAGACAATATATTACACCACAAAACACATTTCCATACATTTAAAAAGAATAAAGTTGAAGATGGCAAACTAGACACAGCCAGGATGTGCCATTTCAACTGAGAAAGACCAAGGTTTTGAGTGAACCATCATAATTTGCACAGATATTTGGAGAGAAAATTCAGAGAGTGGATGTAGACGTGACACAGACCCTCAGGCTGAGGCTGACAAGGAGGCTGGGAACCCTGCATGGGGTACCCAAATGCTGGGGCTATTTTCCATGCCTGAATGGCTCTTGAAAAACAGATGAGTGAAGGTGCTGTGGGAACACTCACTTTCGTTGCTGAGCTATGGGATCCTAGCTACAGGGGGGCGCATGTTCCCCATGGACATTTGAGCTGGCAGGGGGATCTGCCTGGAAAACAGACAGAAAAAGGGCTTCAGCTAGCACGGAACTGAGGGCCTTTGTGACCAGTGCAGCTCTAATAGAGTGTGGCCATAGGTGCCCATCCCCAAACTCCCTCCAAGAAACTCTAGAACCAGTTGACCACCAGGCCAAGAAAAAGCAGAGCCACGTTTCCCATAGTACTGGGGCACATCTGTTTTGAAGGCCCTCCTTCATGCCAACCTGGGTGCTTTACTCCAACTAGTCACTTTTCTTTTCTTTTTTTTTTTTTTAAATTTATTTATTATTATTATACTGTAAGTTGTAGGGTACATGTGCA
>NW_020256488.1:0-381 GCF_003255815.1 Theropithecus gelada
TCAAAGGCATCCGAAATATGTGTTCTCAGATTCCACAGAAATAAGGCTAGCTAAGAGATCCACGAAATACAGAGGTAACTCTGTGAGATGAATTAACAGAACACTAAGCAGTTTCTCAGAAAGCTTCTTTCCAGATTTCAACTGATGATATTTCCTTTTTCACCATAGAACTCTATGGGCTTCAAAATATCACTTTGCCAGGTCCACAAGAACTGTCTTAGCGAAATGCTTCTAGAGGGGAAAGCTGTAACTCGGTGAGATGATTTCACAGAACACAAAGAAGTTTCTCAGAAAGCTTCTTTGTCTTTGTTATCGGAGGATATTTCCTTTGGGCCTATAGACTTCAAAGGGATCCGAAATATCTGTTCTCAGATTCCACAC
>NW_020256488.1:421-1067 GCF_003255815.1 Theropithecus gelada
AGGCTAGCAAAGAGATCCACGAAATACAGATGTAACTCTGTGAGATGAATTAACAGAACACTAAGCAGTTTCTCAGAAAGCTTCTTTCCAGATTTCATCGGAGGATATTTCCTTTCTCACCATAGCCCTCTCAGGGCTTCCAAATATCACTTTACCAATAGCAAAAGAACTGTCTTAGCGAAAGGCTTCTCAAGGAGAAAGCTGTAACTCTGTGAGATGATTTCACAGAACACAAAGAAGTTTCTCAGAAAGCTTCTTTCTCTTTGTTATCGGATGATATTTCCTGTGGGCCTATAGTCTTCAAACGGATCCGAAATATCTGTTCTCAGATTCCACAGAAATAAGGCTAGCATAGAGATCCACGAAATACCGAGGTAACTCTTTGAGATGAATTAACAGAACACTAAGCAATTTCTCAGAAAGCTTCTTTCCAGGTTTCATCTGACGATATTTCCTTTTTCACCATAGAACCCTATGGGCTTCGAAATTTCACTTTACCAGTTCCACAAGAACTGTCTTAACGAAAGGCTTCTTGAGGGCAAAGCTGTAACTCTGTGAGATGATTTCCCAGAACACAAAGAAGTTTCTCAGAAAGCTTCTTTCTCTTTCTTATCGGAGGATATTTCCTTTGAAGACTATAGGGCCA
>NW_020256489.1:0-1068 GCF_003255815.1 Theropithecus gelada
ATCCTCCGATAACAATGAGAAAGAAGCTTTCTGAGAAACTTCTTTGTGTTCTGTGAAATCATCTCACAGAGTTGCAGCGTTCCACTCAAGGAGACTTTCGCTAAGACAGTTCTTGTGGAATTGGCAGAGTGATATTTGGAAGCCCATAGAGGGTTATGGTGAAAAAGGAAATATACTCAGATAAAATCTGGAAATAAGCTTTCTGTGAAACTGCTTAGTGTTCTGTTATATCATTTCACTGGGTTACATCTGTATTTCCTGGATCTCTTTGCTAGCCTTATTTCTGTGGATTCTGAGAAGAGATATTTCGGATCCCTTTCAAGACTATAGGGCCAAAGGAAATATCCTCCGATAAGAAAGAGAAAGAAGCTTTCTGAGAAACATCTCTGTGTTCTGTGAAATCATTTCAGAGAGTTACAGCTTTCCCCTCAAGAAGCCTTTCGCTAAGACAGTTCTTGTGGAANAAAGAAGCTTTCTGAGAAACTGCTTAGTGTTCTGTTAATTCATCTCACAGAGTTACGTCTGTATTTTGTGGATCTCTTTGCTAGCCTTATTTCTGTGTAATCTGAGAAGAGATATTTCGGATCCCTTTGAAGACTATAGGGCCAAAGGAAATATCCTCCGATAACAATGAGAAAGAAGCTTTCTGAGAAACTTCTTTGTGTTCTGTGAAATCATCTCACTGAGTTGCAGCATTCCATTCAAGAAGCCTTTCGCTAAGACAGTTCTAGTGGAATTTTCAAAGTGATATTTCGAAGCCCATAGAGGACTATGGTGAAAAAGGAAATATCCTCAGATGAAATCTGGAAAGAAGCTTTCTGAGAAACTGCTTAGTGTTCTCTTAATTCACCTCACAGAGTTACATCTGTATTTCGTGTATCTCTTTGCTAGCTTTATTTCTGTGGCATGTGAGATCAGATATTTCCGATCCCTTTGAAGACTATAGGGCCAAAGGAAATATCCTCCGATAACAATGAGAAAGAAGCTTTCTCAGAAACTTCTTTGTGTTTTCTGAAATCATCTCACAGAGTTGCAGCGTTCCCCTCAAGAAGCCTTTCGCTAAGACAG
>NW_020256490.1:0-1067 GCF_003255815.1 Theropithecus gelada
AGCTGGAGTGCAGTGGCACGATCTCGGCTCACTGCAGACTCCACCTCGCAGGTTCAAGTGATTCTCTGCCTCAGCCTCCCAAGTAGCTGGGATTACAGGCAGGCACCACCACGCCCAGCTAATTTTTTTTATTTTTAGTAGAGAGAGGATCTTGCCATGTTGGCCAGTCTGGTCTTGAACTCCTGTCCTCAGGTGAACCACCCGTCTTGGCTTCCCAGAGTGCTGGGATTACAGGCGCACACCATTGCACCCGGCCGCCAATAGTATTTTATTATTATTTTGTTAATTTTGCTGGCATTGGTGGTTGTTACCCCATTGTTATTCCTGATGTTGGTGAATTTTTTTTTAACTTAATTTTTTTTTTTTTTTGGAGATGGAGCCTTGCTCTTGTTACCCAGGCTGGAGTGCAGTGGCAGGATCTCGGCTCACTGCAACCTCCGCCTCCCTGGTTCAAGTGATTCTCCTGCCTCAGCCTTCCGAGTAACTGGGAGTACAGGTGCACGCCACCACACATGGCTAATTTTTTGTATTTTTAGTAGAGACGGGTTTCACCATGTTGGCCAAGCTGGTCATGAACTCTGGACCTCACGTGATCCACCCACCTCGGCCTCCCAAAGTGCTGGGATTACAGGCGTGAGCCACCACACCCGGCCAGATGTTGGTGATTTGTGTTCTGGATTTTTCTTTGTTTTAATTTTAATTTTAATTTTTTTGACCAGTCCAAATAGAATTGCTCAGTTTTGTTGACCTTTTTAAAGAAAGTTTTGGGCTTGTTAATTTTTTATGCCATCTCCCTGTTTTCTATTTTGTTAAACTTCTGCTCTTTATTATTTCCTTCCTACTACTTACTATATGTTATATTTTCCTCTTCTTTTCTAACTTATAAAGGTGGAAACGTAGGTCTTTTCTTTTGGATATTCTTTTCTAATGAAAATATATGTGCTGGAAGTTCCTCTCTGTTGCTTTTATTGAATCCCACAAGTTGTGTTTTTTTGTTTTTGTTTTTGCCACTGTTGTTGCTGTTTTGAGACAGGGTCTCAATTTGTCACCCAGGCCGGAGGGCAGTG
>NW_020256491.1:0-1067 GCF_003255815.1 Theropithecus gelada
CCAGTAATTACTGAGGTGGAAATTCCTACCCTGGAGCACAATACAGGCAGACGTTTTTTTGTGGCACTTTATTTAATTGGTTTGTGGACACTGTATTGTTTAAAAATTGAGGATTTCTGGCAACCCGATATTGAACAAGTCTATTGACGCCATTTTTACCAAAACATGTGTTCATGGGGGCGGAGCAAGATGGCCGAATAGGAGCAGCTCCAGTCTCCAACTCCCAGCGCCAGCGACACGGAAGACCGGTGATTTCGGCATTTTCAACTGAGGTACTGGGTTCATCTCACTGGGGAGTGCCGGACGATCGGTACTGGTCAGCTGCTGCAGCCCAACCAGCGAGAGCTGAAGCAGGGCGAGGCATTGCCTCACCTGGGAAGCGCAAGGGGGAAGGGAATCCCTTTTCCTAGCCAGGGGAACTGAGACACACAACACCTGGAGAATTGGGTAACTCCCACCCCAATACTGCGCTTTGAGCAAACAGGCACACAAGGAGATCATATCCCACACCTGGCCGGGAGGGTCCCACACCCACGGAGCCTCCCTCATTGCTATCACAGCAGTCTGTGATCTACCGGCAAGGAAGCAGCGAGGCTGGGGGAGGGGCGCCCGCCATTGCTGAGGCTTAAGTAGGTAAACAAAGCTGCTGGGAAGCTCGAACTGGGTGGAGCTCACAGCAGCCCAAGGAAACCTGCCTGTCTCTGTAGACTCCACCTCTGGGGGCAGGGCACAGTAAACAATAACAAAGCAGCAGACACCTCTGCAAACGCAAACGACTCTGTCTGATAGCTTTGAAGAGAGCAGTGGATCTCCCAACACGGAGGTTGAGATCTGAGAAGGGACAGACTGCCTGCTCAAGTGGGTCCCTGACCCCTGAGTAGCCTAACTGGGAGACATCCCCCACTAGGGGCAGTCTGACACCCCACCCCTCACACGGTGGGGTACACCCCTGAGAGGAAGCTTCCAAAGCAAGAATCAGACAGGTACCCTCGCAGTTCAGAAATATTCTATCTTCTGCAGCCTCTGCTGCTGATACCCAGGCAAACAGGGTCTGGAGTGGACCTCAA
>NW_020256492.1:0-1067 GCF_003255815.1 Theropithecus gelada
ATAAGCAACTTCAGCAAAGTCTCAGGATACAAAATTAATGTGCAAAATTCACAAGCATTCTTATACACCAGTAACCGACAAACAGAGAGCCAAATCATGAATGAACTTCCATTCACAATTGCTTCAAAGACAATAAAATACCTAGGAATCCAACTTACAAGGGAGGTAAAGGACCTCTTCAAGGAGAACTACAAACCACTGCTCAGTGAAATAAAAGAGGACAGAAACAAATGGAAGAACATACCATGCTCATGGATAGGAAGAATCAATATCATAAAAATGGCCATACTGCCCAAGGTAATTTATAGATTCAATGCCATCCCCATCAAGCTACCAATGAGTTTCTTCACAGAATTGGAAAAAACTGCTTTAAAGTTCATATGGAACCAAAAAAGAGCCTGCATCTCCAAGACAATCCTAAGTCAAAAGAACAAAGCTGGAGGCATCAGGCTACCTGACTTCAAACTATACTACAAGGCTACAGTAACCAAAACAGCATGGTACTGGTACCAAAACAGAGATATAGACCAATGGAACAGAACAGAGTCCTCAGAAATAATACCACACATCTACAGCCATCTGATCTTTGACAAACCTGAGAGAAACAAGAAATGGGGAAAGGATTCCCTATTTAATAAATGGTGCTGGGAAAATTGGCTAGCCATAAGTAGAAAGCTGAAACTGGATCCTTTCCTTACTCCTTATACGAAAATTAATTCAAGATGGATTAGAGACTTAAATGTTAGACCTAATACCATAAAAACCCTAGAGGAAAACCTAGGTAGTACCATTCAGGACATAGGCATGGGCAAAGACTTCATGTCTAAAACAGCAAAAGCAACGGCAGCAAAAGCCAAAATTGACAAATGGGATCTCATTAAACTAAAGAGCTTCTGCACAGCAAAAGAAACTACCATCAGAGTGAACAGGCAACCTACAGAATGGGAGAAAATTTTTGCAATCTACTCATCTGACAAAGGGCTAATATCCACAACCTACAAAGAACTCAAACAAATTTACAAGAAAAAAACAAACAACCCCATCAAAAAGTGGGCAAAGGATATGAA
>NW_020256493.1:0-1067 GCF_003255815.1 Theropithecus gelada
GCAGGGGGTAGGATGGGGAAGTGTTCTGGTGCTGCGATGTCCGAGGTAGGGGCGGGTTGGGGGCGCTATTGGGTTCTACCTGGCAGCGGCGAGGGGCGGTGTTAGGGGCACTGTCCCGCGGCCAAGAGCAGGCAGCGAGTTAGGGGCGCTATCAGGGCCTGTCCTGCCAGTGGCTGCAGAGGTTGCAGCAACAGCAGTGGTCTCCAAGGAAGGAGCTTTCCTCCTCTCCCTGGACTCCAGACTCTAGAGGGCGATCTCCTCCTGCTCCTGCTCCAGTGCAGCAAGCATGCAGCGTTTCCGCAGGAATCCTGAGCAGGGCATAGGCCCCAACACCCGCTGTGGTTCCCGGGGTCACGACCTTTCTCTCTGTGTTGTGGAGACCACCTGAGACCCGTAGGCACGACAGACACGGAGTAGCGGACACCACGGGGGGACAGGGCTCTGTGGGTGGAGGCATCAGGATCGGGAACCGGCGCTTGGGTGGGAGGGCTGCTGGGTCTGAGTTCCTGCTGGTTCTGCTCCCCAAGGAGCGCAGCCCTGGTGCCCCCAGTGGTTCCTGTGGATTGGAGCCAGGCAATGTGGTGTTACCAGTCTCCACTCCAGGCCCCAGTTCCTGGTCCGCTTGGGCCAAAAGGAGAGGCTGGACTTGGGAGGGTGGATGTGAGTGCCTTCACTGAGACCAGCCCCTGCCACCCAGTGGCCAGGATGACAGGGTGAGGCTCTAACGCTATCACTTTGCGTGCTCCTCTAGGCATTTTGGTTTTGCCTGCCCAGCTGTTCCATGCCAGGAGGAGGAGGAGTTACATGCTGGCAACTTGCAGATGACCTGGGGCTGCCGCTCCCCTCGCTGTGGTTGGTGGCAGCTACGAAGACTGCAGCGGGCCAGAACGGTAAGAGGACGGCCAGCTGCGGCCATGGCAGGGGCAGGGCTGCAGCGTGGCCAGGTAGTAGGAGCTTTGCAGGGTGGGCCGGTGCATTGAGGCCAACAGCAGCAATGGTTGTACTGACATCCACGCTAGTGGTGGCAGCAGCAGCAAGTCTGGGGGCTGGGAAGAGGGAGTAGGAGC
>NW_020256494.1:0-1067 GCF_003255815.1 Theropithecus gelada
TCTTTTTTACTTCTGAATTATCAGCTCTCTTTGTCTCTCTGTCTCTCTTTCTGTTTCTTTCTGCCTATCTGTCTCTGTCTCTGTCTTCCCTTTCTTTTACTCTGATTATCTCTTTTCCTAATTATCTCTTTTTAAATTTCTTTGAAATGTTTCTCAGTTTCTGTCTGTGGACTTTTTTTTGTGCGACCCATTTCCGCACCTGATGCATCATTTGCTCAGTTTTCCTTATTTTGAGGTCATTCTTCAGTTAAGTGATGCCATAAAAATCATGAAGGATGAATAATATATCTAGTATTGAGTAGATCTAGACTCAAAAAATTATAATGTATGTCTTTCATAAAGACAAAATATAGGCCCCCATCTCTTCTGGCTGATAGGGTTTCTGCTGAATGGTCCACTGTTAGCCTGATGAAGTGTTCTTTGTAGGTGACCTGCCCCTTCTCTCTTGTTTTATGAATTTGGGTGCTCCTGTGTTGGGTGCATACATATCTAGGATAGTTATGTCTTCTTGTTGAATTGTCTTGTATAGTATCTCATAAGGGTTGCTTTTAACACTTTTTTCTTTCACTTTGACCTTGGAGAATCTGATGACTATGTGTCTTGGGTATGGTCATCTTGTATAGTATTTGCAAGGGTTCTCTGCATTTCCTGGGTTTGAATGTTGGCCTCTCTAGTAAGGTTGGAAAATTTTTCATGGAAGACATCCTGAAATATGTTTTTCAATTTGCTTGTTTCCTCTTCCTCTCTTTTGTGGATGCCAATGAGTCTTAAATTTGGTCTCTATATAATTCCATATTCCTCAGAGGTTTTGTTAATTCTTTTTTATTCTCTTTTCTTTATTTTTGTGTGCTTGATTTAACTTGGAGAACCAGTCTTCAAGTTGTAATGTTCTTTCATCAGCTTGGTCTATTCTGCTGTTAATAGTTGTGATTGTATTATGAAGTTCTTGAAGTGAGTTTTTCAACTCTATTAGCTCAGTTTTGTTCTTTCTTAAACTGGCCATTTGGCCTTTCAGCTTCTGGATCATTTTATTGTATTCCTTAGATTGCTTGGATTAGGTTTCCACT
>NW_020256495.1:0-1067 GCF_003255815.1 Theropithecus gelada
GGAGAGAGATTGATGAATCATATTGTAAGTGAAGTTTAACTTTATAAGAACTGCCAACCTGTTTTACAAAGTGCTGAGCATTTCTCTTGCCTATCACCAATGTATGAGAGTTCCAGTTGATGTGTAGCCTAACCAGTACTTGATATTGTCATATATTTGAACTTTATCCATTCTTACAGGTGAGTAGATGTAAGTTACTTAATATCTTGAGGTTTCAGTTTCTTTCTTTATAAGTTGGAAATTATAATACCTGCTTCATAAAGCAATATTATCCTTACTTGTTTTTAATCTTATCTCCTGTGAGTGAGCAAGAAAAGCAGAGATGTGGACTAATGGACCCCATCATTGTAAAGGATAGAGAATCACTCTAATCACTCTAGACAGCATGGAGATGCAGATTGGATGTGACAAAAGAAAGAAAGAAAGAAGGATAGAAAGAAGAAAGAAAGAAGAAAGAAAGAAGAAAGAAGGAAAGAAAGAAAGAAAGAAAGAAAGAAAGAAAGAAAGAAAGAAAGAAAGAAAGAAGAAAGAAAAAAAGGAAGAAAAGCGTGATTAATGCCTTCTGAAGGAGGTCTTTTATTTTATTTTATTTTTATTTCTTATTTTTATTTTTTTGAGACAGAGTCTCACTCTGTCACCCAGGCTGGAGTGCAGTGGCGTGACCTATGCTCACTGCAACCTTGAAGGAGGTCTTTTAAGCAGATTCTACAGACGTGTTTTTGTACAGTAGTCAGGTGCAGTCTTTGTGAAAACCTTCCAAAAAATCCTATGAAGAAAGGGTCTTGGAGGAAGAAGCCAAACATTTCAATTTGACACTAGAGTCAAATTGAAATTGTCAGTCCACCCCTTGTTTCTGTACATGGTGTCTCCCAGACAGAAAATATTGGAGAATCAGAGGATGAGAGCCCCTCATGTGTGCTTAATAAAAGATACACTGGGAATAAAAGAGAAAAAATCAGTGAGGGAAACCAAGAAATATCAGACCATACTCTCCTGAAATTTGGTACAGAATCAAAATGCGATCCTAATTATACTGGTAAGGTGGTGTGTGTGTGTGTGTGTGTGTG
>NW_020256496.1:0-7155 GCF_003255815.1 Theropithecus gelada
AAAAGGGATTCCCTTCCCCCTTGCGCTTCCCAGGTGAGGCGATGCCTTGCCCTGCTTCAGCTCTCGCTGGTCGGGCTGCAGCAGCTGACCAGCACCGATCGTCTGGCACTCCCCAGTGAGATGAACCCAGTACCTCAGTTGAAAATGCAGAAATCACCGGTCTTCTGTGTTGCTCGCGCTGGGAGTTGGAGACTGGAGCTGTTCCTATTCGGCCATCTTGCTCCGCCCTTGAATTCTTAGTTCTAGAACTTTTTATAGGTTCAGTTTTCTCCAAATATTCATAATATTTTCTTAAGTATACTTGTCACTTGATATTTAAAAATCCATGTCTGATATCTTTATTATGTTTATTTTCTGATTTATTTTTTCCTTTTTTTATCATGTTGTCTTATGCCCTGATTTGTGTTATCATTCTTTTATTTAGTGTTGGATATTGTGAATAAAAATTATAGAAAGAATTTGAGCCCTAATATGACATTATGTTTTCAAAGAAAAGATTACCCTTACCCCTTTTCTAAACTGGCAGATAATGGCTGTGGGAACTCACAGTATTGGATCATCTTAATCAAATTTCATTTGCTGAAAGGCCTAGTCCCTGACAGCTGGTATAATTTCAGTCTATCCTTATTTCTAGGACATAAACCCTTGTAGGCCCAACCTCCTCTGCCTGCCATAGAATCTTGACTTCAGTTTTTCTCCTCTAACCTCATCAGACTTTCAAAATAATTATTTATTTAGCCTCTTAGGGGCCTAGTCCAGAACGAAAGATCCAGATAACCTGTCTTGGTTTCCTTATTTTTTATCTTGGCTCCACAGTATTTTGTCATACTTTTAGTTTTCTAATTCCTTCTCAGACTTTTAAAAGATTTATGCCAGGTTCGCTAATTGTTTCGGAGGAAAGTTGGTCCTTATTACCCCTTGTTACCTAGTGCACCTTTATACAAAGTAGAAATTTGCTAGTTTAAAAAGTATCCTTATTTGGCCAAATAAACAAATTTGCAACCTTTTGTGAGATCTCCAGAGTCTTTTTGTAGGGAGTTTAGTATCCATGAAATCCATTAGTTTAATGGGTACTGATTAAAGGGACACGAAAGAAATAAAAGTATCAGTTCTTGTGATCAAAGAGCTTTCTATGTAGTTAGGAAATCATATTTAACATGGGTGAAGCAATTAGTGACTTATAGAGTATGGAATTTATGTAAGGCTTTGATTGGGTAGCACAACCTCAAACAGCAGTTAAGAATTCATATATAAGATAGGGCTAGAGCTAGGTTTGAAAAATAAGGATAGCCAGAGGGAGGAGGAAGGGTGTTTCAGGCAGGGAACAACATAAGCTAAGGCTTAATCATTATTGAACTGATTTAATTGATACCTTGATGACTGAATAGTTTATCCCTTAATCCCTCTTTCTCTTGGTTTATTGTTAATACTAATCAGGCTGTGCTGAAAGCTTGGGAATTCATTGGAGCACACTGTGATACATGTGTTAATTTGACTGCCTGTGATTCCTTAGCAGACCCAGAAGTACAGCTAACATGCAGGTGATTCTATAAAGTCTGCATAGTCCCCCAGCTGGATGTTTTATAATCAGCCCTACCTCAGGAGAACCTCAGCTAATCCAGCTATTTTCATCTAATGCCCAGTTGGAGAAATCCCTTGTATTCACTCCCCTGCCTTGGTACTGAAGTGAGACATTTGTGACTATAATTCTAAAGCATAAACCACACTGGTAAAGATTGAGAAAGACCCACATTATCCCTGCCTATTCATGATTCTGATTTCACCTGGCTGATGTGACTAGTTTTTAGAGCTCAATATTTTTCTCTATGAATTTGCTTAAGATGAATGAGGCATCTTTTTCAACTGCTAAGGGCATGAAACTTCTATTTTTTAGATACTCGAGTCTGAATTTCTGGTGGTGGTGGTAGGGACTAGGCAAGGTAGTATAGTGAGTATGCATTTTACATCATAAACTCAGATATACAAGAAATATTTTATATATTCCTTTAAATCAAGTTTAATCTACCCCGAGCCTCTAATTTATTAGGCTGATTAGAAACTCAGTCTTGTTTATTCTTTGTGCTTTCTCCTGGCTCTCTACCTCCTGCATTGTGCAATCATTCTGGAAATTAGTACAGAACAGGACTTGTAGAGAGGACTCTTTGATCTTTGGTTTATACTGATCACCACTGGCATACTCCTTGTCCAAGTCAGCACAATTCCTTGAAGGTAAGTTCCACTGTGGCTTCCATGGATTTGTGCCAAGTCTTAGAGCTCCAGTGTCCAGGATTGATCCTTTTTGGATATTACTATACATCAATTGTCCTGTGAGGTCCTGCCATTATCCCATGGTTCTATGAAGGGAAGGGCATCTGAACATGGTTCCCTCCTTAGTCTTTTAGAATCATTTCTTTTTTCAGAGGCAAACATGAAAGCATAATGGCAAGTAATATGAAGTTGCCTCAAAGCAATGCTACCAGTAGACATCTCTTTCTTCCATTGGGTGAAAGGGGGTTGTGGGAATCTGGCAACTAAGAGAAGTATTGGGGCAGAGGTTGAACTTTCTAATCATTAGTTGATTTATTGGTCACCTATTTGGTTTCAGGCCCTAAGCAATGAATAAGTCCTGGTCTGTACCCTCAGGCAGATTTTATTCAAGCAGAGAGTGAAGAATATAGTAGAAAAGGGGGGCCCTTTTTTACTACTGACCACAACTTCTGAGGGGAACACCTTAAATCTCAGCTCTCAAATTGCCTTTTTCCATTTCCTTGGTAGGTATGAATCAATCAGTCTTTGGAGGTGCTTGGCCTGTAACTGTAGGAATAGATGCATGTGTCTATTTTTATACTAGAAGCTCTTGGGCTGTGTCCTCAAAGGATAGAACTGTGTGGGACTGTCACTTTTCTGAAATCTCTGGCTTTACAAGACTTCCCACTGCAGATAAGGACACTGACTTCTCTTATCTGCTTGTCCCTAGGTTCCTCTCTCTGGTGAAATACCGACTTTACCTGCAGAGCTGGATAGCTTTTATCACTGAACTATATACAACAGACACTCAAGATTAGTGCCAGGAAAGGAGAAAGGGTAATTGTTTCGGGGAAAGAGAATTGTGTAGGTGGTAGTTGTTTAAAAAACTGGGGGCTAGAGTGGTATTTAGTCAAATATAGCTCCCACAGAGCGATGAAAAGGCCTTTAGGCATCTTTTTCAAAGAGCTCAACACTTACATGCTTTGTGCTCTGGCAGTTATTCTAGGGAAAAGTGTTTACAATGTTTCAGCCTCTAAAAAAATCCCTCACCTGTTTTAGTTGCTTATAGCCTTGTTGTTGAAGCCTCTGAAATACTAAAATTGTATCAGGTTTTTATTAATTCAGTGATGCTGTATTGTAAATCAGAAGGTTTAAGTCCTTGGCCCATACTGTCTTAATTTTCCAACCCTCTGTGAAAACTGCAACTATTACTTGATAAGTATCTGAATACTCTTCTTGTCAAGTATATATTTATCTTTAAAAACTTGGTCCTGGAGAGACTCTTTTATGTGTAATTTTGACTTCATATTTTGTAAACCTGTATTGATTTTTTTTCATCTGCACACAATTGGGATTCCTTTTTAGTGTTTTATCCTTTTTAACAAATGTGAGTAAATCTAAATGAAGTTTTTAGAGAGAGTTCTTAAAATTGCCCTAATGACTTAGGGGTATCAAGGTTATAGCCATCCATTTTAATTTGGGCAGAAGGGAATTAATCAGGAGCTATCAGCATGTTAAACCACATTCTCCTCATAGGATGTTAACTTCTTAAATATATGTCTTCTTGTCACTTGAGATGTATATGAGAGAAAGAAGGGTAGTAGACATAACTGGGGTGTATATATAGGAGAACCACATGGTTTCCATAATTTTTCCATAGTCCTTCTCCTTAACTTTTATGGGGACCCCACATGCTTTCTATATCTTGAGAAAACCTGATTTTAGAAAGAACGTACTCTTAGTAGAGCCTGAGTAACTTATGACTTAAAATGTCACTATCCGAAACTATTTGCATTTGATTAAGTTGACAAAGCCCAAAATAAAACATTTCCCAGGAGATTTTCAAGCATCATTCCTCTAGTGGGAAGGGTATTATTCTGCACCCCCACCTCCAGAATCACCATTTGAGGTCTCCCTAATCTTTTTTTCTACATCTATTCCTAACTAGTATCCATGCTGAGTGGCAGCTGAACTATAGCTGACCACGTTTTTGACATTGTGTGTTTATGGGATCGGGGAGGGGGAGAGAATGAAGATGCAAAGAGGAGGAACATTGATAAGAGAGGAAGCAAGTCTGCCATCACGTATCTATCCGCTATGGGCTAAATGGGGCTGTATGTTTTGGAAAGATGGAAAGGCAAGCATAATTCCTGGTTCATACAATAAGCATTTTATGATTTTGGTGATTAAATAAGATAAAAGTTTGAAATTTATTAAACTGCATTTGGGGTCAGGTCAATCTAGGGCTTGTATATCATCCTAACTTCTTCTCAACTACATATTCTTGAATGAGTCTTTTATTCTCTCTAGCCTTGAATTTCTCAAATGTAAATGGGTGTCATGCCTATCTACTGTTAAAAGGATGTCATGAAAAACAAATGAGATAATAGATATAAAAGCACTTTACAAACTCAAAAGCTAGAAAGTGCTATATAAAGCTGAGATGTTTGTAACTTGGGATAATCATTTAAAAACATTTAGCTGATAGCTTTAACGCCTTCTCTCCTAAACTGCATTGCCTTTTACGTGATTCACTGGCTTGGAAAGGCCACAGTGATGTGTAAGTGGTGGCCTTACATGGGTAAACAGGATAGTTTAGTGCTCCTGGGCACTCACACAGCTCCCACATGCAGAACAGTCCTTCACTTGGCCTCATGATCCACTCTTACTATTTTTTTTTTTTTAAATTTATTTATTATTATTATACTTTAAGTTGTAGGGTACATGTGCATAACGTGCAGGTTTGTTACATATGTATACTTGTGCCATGTTGGTCTGCTGCANGAGTTCTTTGTAGGTTCTGGATATTAGCCCTTTGTCAGATGAGTAGATTGCAAAAATTTTCTCCCATTCTGTAGGTTGCCTGTTCGCTCTGATGGTAGTTTCTTTTGCTGTGCAGAAGCTCTTTAGTTTAATTAGAAGAACAAAAGATTCTCTTAGCACCTCTACCTAGAGGATTTTAGGCATTCCTGGCAAGTTCCTGTGCAAGAAACTGAGGACCAGAGACTAAACATGTATTTCTTATTATGTTATAATACCTGATATGGTTTGGCTGTGTCCCCACCCAAAACTCAACTTGAATTGTATCTCCCAGAATTCCCACATATTGTTGGAGGGACCCAGACGGAGGTAATTGAATCATGGGGGCCAGTCTTTCCTGTGCTATTCTTATGATAGTGAGTAAGTCTCATGAGATTTGATGGATTTATTATAGGTTTCTGCTTTTGCATCTTACTCATTTTCTCTTGCTGCTGCCATGTAAGAAGTGCCTTTTACCTCCCACCATGATTCTGAGACCTCCCCAGCCATGTGGAACTGTAAGTCCAATTAAGTCTCTTTTTCTTCCCAGTCTCAAGTATGTCTGTTATCAGCAGCATGAAAATGGACTAATACAGTAAATTAGTACCAGTAGAGTGGGGCGTTGCTGAACAGTTACCTGAAAAATGTGGAAGCGACTTTGGAACTGGGTAACAGGCAGAGGTTGGAACAGCGTCTTCAGCTTCAGTTCCATGATGAAATCATTGTCTGCCTTTACTGTTAAGTGAACAGCGTTAGAGACCAACGTAAGCTCACACCATTGTGAGGTCAACATTAGCACATGGACAGGGTGGGAAAGAGCCTTTCAGTGGCATATATCACATCGCTAATATAGATCCTCACTGAGGTTACCAAAAATGTTACTCTCTATGTGCTTCTGTAAGGCTTGAATAATTGTTACCCAATCTTGGATTACTGTTGTCACCAGGGAAAAATTGAAGAATCAAAACCATCTGACTTGAGGCAAATTCTTAAACACACCCAAGTCAGTTTCCTTAAAAAGTAATCTAGGACTTGCTTTAAAATAACTGAGTGGGGCAGGGGACAGGTCAGGTTTAGAGAGGGTAACAGGTAAAATGCAATTAGCTGACTTTTGTAGTGGTTGGAGCTGCATGATGAAAACATGGTGATCACTATAGTAGTCTCTCCACCTTTGTGCATGTCTGACAGGTTTCAAAACCCTCTCAGTTTGGAGGATGTCAGAAACCACTCCTACAGGATAGATGGACCTGAGGACTTTATGCTTAAGTGAAACAAGCCAGTCACAGAAGGACAAATGCTGCCCAATTCTACTTTTATGAAATATCGAAAATTGTTAAACTCACAGAAAGTAGAATGGTCATTGCTAGGGGATGGGGGAGGGGAAAATGGGGAATTGAGGTGCAATGGGCATGGAGTTTCAGTCATACAAGATGAGAAAGTGTATTAGGGTTCTCTAGAGCGACAGAACTAATAGGATAGATGCATATATGAAGGGAGTTTACTAAGGAGCATTGACTCACAGGATCACAAGGTGAGGCCCCATGATAACCCATGTGCAAGCTGAGGAGCCAGGAAGCCAGTCAAAGTCCTAAAACTTCAAAGTAGGGAAGTGCACAGCACAGCCTTCAGTCTGTGGCCAAAGGCCAGAGATCCCCTGGCGAAACACTGGTGTAAGTCCAAGACTCCAAAAACTGAAGAACTTGGAGTCTGATGTTCGAGGAAGCTTCCAGCACAGGAGGAACATGGAGGCCAGAAGACTCAGCAAGTCGGTTTCTCCCTCCTGCTTTATTGTAGCCACACTGGCAGCTGACTGGATGGTGCCCACCCAGAGCGAGGGTGGATCTGCCTCTCCCAGTGCACTGACTCAAATGTTAATCTCCTTTGGCAACACGCTCACAGACACACCCAGGAACAATACTTTACATCCTTCCATCCAATCAAGTTGGCAATATTAGCCCATCCCAGAAAGTTGTAAGCATCCACTGTAGCACAATGGGCATATAGTTCACAATACTGTACCATGCACCTCAATATTTGTTAAGAATGTATATGTCGTGTTGTGTGTGTTTTACCACAAGTTTAAAAATACTCCTGATTATCTTATTCCAT
>NW_020256497.1:0-1067 GCF_003255815.1 Theropithecus gelada
ATGCTTCCACATTCCACTTATGTGAAATTATAGTATGTTTATAATAGGTATATCCACGGAGACAGAAAGCTGACTAGTGGTGCCAGAGAGTGGGAGGAAAGAGGGATGAGGAGTTACTGTTTGGTGGGCATGGAGTTTCCTTCGGAAATTAAAATAGTTTGAGGCTAGACAGAGGCGATGGTTACATAGCATTGTGAATTTACTAAATACCACTGAATTGTTAACTTTCAAAGATTAATATTATGCTATGTAAATTTAACTCAATAAAAGAGAAAAAAAGAACCTGGGCCTGTGAGAGTGACAACATCACCATGGCCATCACCACCATCACCAACATTGCCACACCATCTCAACCACCATCATCATCACCATCACCAACATCACACCATCACCATTATCATCATCACCTGCACCACCATCATCATTATCATCACCATCACCAGGTAAGGTGAGACAGGACGGCTTGAACTGAGGAGGTGGAGGTTGCACCATCACCAATGTTGCTACACCACCATCATCATCTGAACCACTATCATCACACCATCATTATCATCATTATCAACTCAACCACTATCACCACCACCATTATCACCATCACCACCGACACCAACATCACCACACCATCATTATCATCTCAACCACCATCATCACCACCATCACCATCATCATCATCACCACCGACACCAACATCACCACACCATCATTATCATCATCTCAACCACTATCATCATCACCACCACCATCACCAGCACCACCGACACCAACATCACCTCAATCACTATCATCACCACCATCACCATCACAATCACCACCAACACCAACATCACCACCATCACCATCACTACTGACACCAACATCACCACACCGTCATCATCATCTCAACCACTATCATCATCACCACCACCATTATCATCATCACTGACACCAATATCACCACACCATCATTATCATCTCAACCACTATCATCACCACCACCACCATCATCACCACGGACACCAACATCACCACACCATCATTATCATCATCATCTCAACCACTATCACCACCAGCACCATCATCATCACCAT
>NW_020256498.1:0-1067 GCF_003255815.1 Theropithecus gelada
TGTTATCGGAGGATATTTCCTTTGGCCTAACACTCTTCCAAGGGATCCGAAATATCTGTTCTCAGATTCCACAGAAATAAGTCTGGCAAATAGATCCACGAAATACAGATGGATCTCTGTGAGTGGGATTCACACATCACAAAGCAGTTTCTCAGAAAGCTTCTTTCCAGTTTTTCTCTGAGGATATTTTCTTTTTCACCATAGCCCTCTATGGGCTTCCAGATATCACTTTTGAATTCCACAAAAACAGGCTTGGCGAGCGGCTTCTTCAGGGAAAAGTGGTAACTCTATGAGATGAATTAACAGAACACTAAGCAGTTTCTCAGAAAGCTTCTTTCCAGATTTCTTCGGAGGATATTTCCTTTTTCACCATAGGCCTCTATGGGCTTCCAAATATCACTTTCCAAATTCCTCAAGAACTGTCTTAGCGAAAGGCTTCTTGAGGGGAAAGCTGTAACTCTGTGAGATGATTTCACAGAACACAAAGAAGTTTCTCAGAAAGCTTCTTTCTCTTTCTTGTCGGAGGATATTGCCTTTGGCCCTAGGGTCTTCAAAGGGATCCGAAATATCTGTTCCCAGATTCCACAGAAATAAGGTTAGCAAAGAGATCCACGAAATAAAGATGTAACTCTGTGAGTGGAAGTCACACATCACAAAGCAGTTTCTCAGAAACCTTCCTTCCAGTTTTTCTCCGAGGATATTTTCTTTTTCACCATAGCCCTCTATGGGCTTCCAAAATATCACTTAGGGAATTCCAGAAGAACATGCTTAGCGAGCGTCTTCTTGAGGGCTGCAGTGACATGAATTAACAGAACACTAAGCAGTTTCTCAGAAAGCTTCTTTCCAGATTTCATCGGAGGATATTTCCTTTTTCATCCTAGCCCTCTAGGGTCTTCCATATATCACATTGCAAATTCCACAAGAACTGTCTTAGCGAAAGCCTTCTTGAGGGGAAAGCTGTCACTTTGTCAGATGATTTCACAGAACACAATGAAGTTTCTCATAAACCTTCTTTATCTTTGTTATCGGAGGATATTTCCTTTGGCCTAACACTCTTCCAAGGGATC
>NW_020256499.1:0-1067 GCF_003255815.1 Theropithecus gelada
TACCATGCTCATGGATAGGAAGAATCAATATCGTGAAAATGGCCATACTGCCCAAGGTAATTTATAGATTCAATGCCATCCCCATCAAGCTACCAATGAGTTTCTTCACAGAATTGGAAAAAACTGCTTTAAAGTTCATATGGAACCAAAAAAGAGCCCGCATCTCCAAGACAATCCTAAGTCAAAAGAACAAAGCTGGAGGCATCACGCTACCTGACTTCAAACTATACTACAAGGCTACAGTAACCAAAACAGCATGGTACTGGTACCAAAACAGAGATATAGACCAATGGAACAGAACAGAGTCCTCAGAAATAATACCACACATCTACAGCCATCTGATCTTTGACAAACCTGAGAGAAACAAGAAATGGGGAAAGGATTCCCTATTTAATAAATGGTGCTGGGAAAATTGGCTAGCCATAAGTAGAAAGCTGAAACTGGATCCTTTCCTTACTCCTTATACGAAAATTAATTCAAGATGGATTAGAGACTTAAATGTTAGACCTAATACCATAAAAATCCTAGAGGAAAACCTAGGTAGTACCATTCAGGACATAGGCATGGGCAAAGACTTCATGTCTAAAACACCAAAAGCAACGGCAGCAAAAGCCAAAATTGACAAATGGGATCTCATTAAACTAAAGAGCTTCTGCACAGCAAAAGAAACTACCATCAGAGTGAACAGGCAACCTACAGAATGGGAGAAAATTTTTGCAATCTACTCATCTGACAAAGGGCTAATATCCAGAACCTACAAAGAACTCCAACAAATTTACAAGAAAAAAACAAACAACCCCATCAAAAAGTGGGCAAAGGATATGAATAGACATTTCTCAAAAGAAGACATTCATACAGCCAACAAACACATGAAAAAATGCTCATCATCACTGGCCATCAGAGAAATGCAAATCAAAACCACAATGAGATACCATCTCACACCAGTTAGAATGGCGATCATTCAAAAGTCAGGAAACAACAGGTGCTGGAGAGGATGTGGAGAAATAGGAACACTTTTACACTGTTGGTGGGATTGTAAACTAGTTCAACCATTATGGAAAACAGTA
>NW_020256500.1:0-1067 GCF_003255815.1 Theropithecus gelada
TACCATGCTCATGGATAGGAAGAATCAATATCGTGAAAATGGCCATATTGCCCAAGGTAATTTATAGATTCAATGCCATCCCCATCAAGCTACCAATGAGTTTCTTCACAGAATTGGAAAAAACTGCTTTAAAGTTCATATGGAACCAAAAAAGAGCCCGCATCTCCAAGACAATCCTAAGTCAAAAGAACAAAGCTGGAGGCATCACGCTACCTGACTTCAAGCTATACTACAAGGCTACAGTAACCAAAACAGCATGATACTGGTACCAAAACAGAGATATAGACCAATGGAACAGAACAGAGTCCTCAGAAATAATACCACACATCTACAGCCATCTGATCTTTGACAAACCTGAGAGAAACAAGAAATGGGGAAAGGATTCCCTATTGAATAAATGGTGCTGGGAAAATTGGCTAGCCATAAGTAGAAAGCTGAAACTGGATCCTTTCCTTACTCCTTATACAAAAATTAATTCAAGATGGATTAGAGACTTAAATGTTAGACCTAATACCATAAAAATCCTAGAGGAAAACCTAGGTAGTACCATTCAGGACATAGGCATGGGCAAAGTACCATTCAGGACATAGGCAAAAGCAACAGCAGCAAAAGCCAAAATTGACAAATGGGATCTCATTAAACTAAAGAGCTTCTGCACAGCAAAAGAAACTACCATCAGAGTGAACAGGCAACCTACAGAATGGGAGAACATTTTTGCAATCTACTCATCTGACAAAGGGCTAATATCCAGAACCTACAAAGAACTCAAACAAATTTACAAGAAAAAAACAAACAACCCCATCAAAAAGTGGGCAAAGGATATGAACAGACATTTCTCAAAAGAAGACATTCATACAGCCAACAGACACATGAAAAAATGCTCATCATCATTGGCCATCAGAGAAATGCAAATCAAAACCACAATGAGATACCATCTCACACCAGTTAGAATGGCGATCATTCAAAAGTCAGGAAACAACAGGTGCTGGAGAGGATGTGGAGAAATAGGAACACTTTTATACTGTTGGTGGGATTGTAAACTAGTTCAACCATTATGGAAAACAGTA
>NW_020256501.1:0-1066 GCF_003255815.1 Theropithecus gelada
CAGAACACAAAGAAGTTTCTCAGAAAGCTTCTTTCTCTTTGTAATCGTAGGATAATTCCTTTGGCCCTATAGTCTTCAAAGGGATCCGAAATATCTGTTCTCAGATTCCACAGAAATAAGGCTAGCAAGGAGATGCACTAAATAT
The DNA here is from genome assembly GCF_003255815.1 of Theropithecus gelada. Lineage (NCBI taxonomy): Eukaryota > Metazoa > Chordata > Mammalia > Primates > Cercopithecidae > Theropithecus > Theropithecus gelada. The sequence goes on from NW_020256501.1 coordinate 146, forward strand.
AGGTGTAACTGTGAGATGAATTAACAGAACACTAAGCAGTTTCTCAGAGAGCTTCTTTCCGGATTTCATATGAGGATATTTCCTTTTTCACCATAGCCCTCTATGGTCTTCTAAATATCACTTTGCCAATTCCACAAGAACTGCCTTAACGAAAGGCTTCTTGAGGGGAAAGCTGTAACTCTGTGAGATGATTTCACAGAACACAAAGAAGTTTTCAGAAAGCTTCTTTCTCTTTGTTGTCAGAGGGTATTTCCTTTGGTCCTATAGTTTTCAAAGGGATCCGAAATATCTGTTCACAGATTCCACAGAAATAATGCTAGCAAAGAGATCCACGAAATACAGATGTAACTCTGTGAGTTGAATTAACAGAACACTGAGCAGTTTCTCAGAAAGCTTCTTTCCAGATTTCATCTGAGGATATTTCCTTTTTCACCATAGCCCTCTATGGGCTTCCAGATATCACTTTGCCAATGCCAGGAGAACTGTCTTAGCGAAAGACTTCTTGAGGGGAAAGCTGTAATTCTGTGAGATGATTTCACAGAACACAAAGAAGTTTCTCAGAAAGCTTCTTTCTCTTTGTTATCGGAGGATATTTCCTTTGGCCCTATAATCTTCAAAGTTTTCTCAAATATCTGTTCTCAGATTCCACAGAAATAAGGCTAGCAAAGACATGCACGAAATACACATGTAACTCTGTGAGATGAATTAACAGAACACTAAGCAGTTTCTCAGAAAGCTTCTTTCCAGATTTCACCTGAGGATGCTTCCTTTTTCACCATAGCCCTCTATGGGCCACCAAATATCACCTTCCCAATTCCACAAGAACTGTCTTAAGGAAAGGCTTCTTGAGGGAGAAGCTGTAACTCTGTGAGATGATTTCACAGAACACAAAGAAGTTTCTCAGAAATCTTCTTTCTCTTT
>NW_020256502.1:0-1066 GCF_003255815.1 Theropithecus gelada
AATTTATTGAGCATTTTTAGCATGAAGGGCTGTTGAATTTTGTCAAAGGCCTTTTCTGCATCTATTGAGATAATCATGTGGTTTTTGTCTTTGGTTCTGTTTATATGCTGGATTACATTTATTGATTTGCGCATGTTGAACCAGCCTTGCATCCCAGGGATGAAGCCCACTTGATCATGGTGGATAAGCTTTCTGATGTGCTGCTGGATGCAGTTTGCCAGTATTTTACTGAGGATTTTTGCATCAATGTTCATCAGGGATATTGGTCTATAATTCTCTTTTTTTGTTGTGTCTCTGCCAGGCTTTGGTATCAGGATGATATTCGCCTCCTAAAATGAGTTAGGGAGGATTCCTTCTTTTTCTATTGATTGGAATAGTTTCAGAAGGAATAGTACCAGCTCCTCCTTGTACCTCGGGTAGAATTCAGCTGTGAATCCATCTGGTCCTGGACTTTTTTTCATTGGTAGGCTATTAATTATTGCCTCAATTTCAGAGCCTGCTATTGGTCTATTCAGGAATTCAGCTTCTTCCTGGTTTAGTCTTGGGAGAGTGGAAGTGTCCAGGAAATTATCCATTTCTTCTTGATTTTCTAGTTTATTTGCATAGAGGTGTTTATAGTATTCTCTGATGGTAGTTTGTATTTCTGTGGCATCGATGGTGATATCCCCTTTATCATTTTTCATTGCGTGTATTTGATTCTTCTCTCTTTTCTTCCTTATTAGTCTTGCTAGCGGTCTATCAATTTTGTTGATCTTTTCAAAAAACTAACTCCTGGATTCATTGATTTTTTTGGAGGGTTTTTGTGTCTCTATCTCCTTCAGTTCTGCTCTGATCTTAGTTATTTCTTGCCTTCTGCTAGCTTTTGAATGTGTTTGCTCTTGCTTCTCTAGTTCTTTTAATTGTGATGTTAGAGTGTCAATTTTAGATCTTTCCTGCTTTCTCTTGTGGGCATTTAGTGCTATAAGTTTCCCTCTACACACTGCTTTAAATGTGTCCCAGAGATTCTGCTATGTTGTATTTTTGTTCTCATTGGTTTCAAAGAACATCTTTATTTCTGCCTTCATTT